>NW_010233586.1:0-39888 GCF_000690775.1 Eurypyga helias
GTTGAACAGCGCCAGTCCCAACACCGAGCCTGAGGAACGCTGCTCGTCACTCATCTCCACTCAGACACTGAACTGTTGACCACCACTCTCTGAGTGCAACCATCCAGCCGATTCCTTATCCACTGAGCAGTCCATCTGTCAAATCCATGCCTCTCCAATTTAGAGATAAGGGTGTTGTGCGGGACAGGGTCAAATGTTTTGCACAAGTGCAGGTAGATGACAGTGCTTGCCCTTCCCTTATCCACTAATGTAAGTGACAACAGTAAATAAAAAGAAAACATTTGGTGGCATCTACTCTTTTATACTTTAGTTGTTTTCCCCTTTTAAGAGTGGACACGTGTTCTTCTTGGGACATGTATTCATTATGACCTTTGTGCTAAGCAAAGAGTATTTTGCAAAAAAAGTGCATTTTGGTTGGATCTACAAAATCAAAACCAAAAAAATTGAAAATTTGCCCTGTTTTTAATAGTGGTTTGAACCAGATGACCTCTAGAAGACCTTTCCAACCTAAATAACTGCATGAGAGTGCTTTTTTGGGGGTCTGTAATAAGAGCAGAAATCACAGGGGAAGAGGTGGCGTGTCGAGGACGGTGGACGCAATGCAGGTTGTCACACTGCCGCGTGCTGAGCTCCTACCCAAGGGTGGGAGTGCGATCTGGGGCACTCTGATACCGTTTTCACTCATCTGTTCACCGAGCCTGCAGGGTATTTAAGGTGTGGCTGGGAAAGGAAGAAAATGGTTTCAGGTTAGAAGTGAGATACAAAAAAAACTGTCAACGAGGAATATCCATAGACCATTTTCAACATCCTCTCAGGAAATAAGCAAGAATAAACTTTTTCGGTGCACATCATGCAGAGGAATAATACTGCTTTGCTGTCTGTCTTTCTTTACTCCTCCTATCCAACAAGATCATCCCACTGGGGCTTGGATATGCTATTTCTAGTAGCCTCTCCTAAGAACTGCTGTAAGAGTTGTCACAAAATCCCTGCAGCCTGTCCAAATGATTTATTTTGTAGTATTTTTTAGTGAAAGGAGGGGAGAATTACTGAGACTCAAGTAATAAATAGGTCTGTCTTCCCCATCTCGAGACTGTGGTGGAAGATCGAGTGTAAGGACTCCTTCTTGTCCTACCATGCTCAAGGTTCCTTGGGTTTCCTCACTCATACACTACTGCTAATGTCAGTGCCGCATCACTGGGTGTCTATAGCTGGCAAAGCACTGCTACGTCATCAGAACTGCCAGTTTTAACTCGGGTTTGTAAATCCCCATCATCACTGGATAGCCTTATTTGGAAGAAAAAAAGTGTGGAAGCTTGTTTCAGCTCTACAAGCTTGAAAAGTATTTAATAGGTAAATTAAACATGTTTATTATGGGGGCTCTTACAATAAAATGTAAACTCTAATAAGGAGCTTTTGCAATTGTTTATTTTTTGACTGTAGCCACAAGTTAATAACCCGAGTTTTGTTGAGAAGTGGCCCTTTTGCAAGAGGGAATTGTGATTTGTGGACCGATCCTGCAGCTAAATCTGATCTTGCAAACTTTTGTACCCAGATATATTTCTTGTGTGCACAAATCTTGGTCTGCAAGCAATTTTATTTTGCTGGCTTTGGATTAAATAGGTATCCAAGATTCTTCGTTGCTGTCAAAATTTCCCCCTCAGCTCCCTGCCCATAGGCTAACGCATCTGAGATCATATTTTTCATATCCAAGTTAGTGTTGGCTTTGTATCAAACCAAAAAAACCTCAAAAGCCAAACATAATATTGAGCTTGTTCTGCCTAGGAAGAAATTTATATAACTAAGTGAAACAAGGCTGAAACTTTTTTGTGCTTGTAGTAAGACTGAAGAGTCCGGGGAAAGCTGTGTTCATTTAAGTTGAATATTGGGTCAATGAATAACGCTTTTTGTTTTTTCCTTCTAGAGCTTATGTTGAAAAGTACCTCCTGGAGAAATCGAGGCTAGTCTATCAGGAGCACAATGAACGGTAGGTGCCTATGTTTTGCTTACGATGTTGATTTTGACTTCGATATGTGTCTGTAGCATGGCACAGGTTGTTTAAAACCCTGTTTGAGCTGGCATAGGGAATCAGGTTTTTCACTCTCCTAATCCTGGACTTCAAAGATAAATGGTGCGTTTTTCTATTTTGCTGTTCAGGAAGGAATGTATTACCCAGGGAAAATAAACTCCATTATTTTATTGACACTCCTTTACTTTTATTTTCCATTGCCTTTATGAATCATGTCATAGGGATTATTACGTACTGTTTGTTTTCTTGTGCAACTTGTGAGCTATTTAATGCCTAATTTGGTGGGGAGAAGATGGTATTTTAGTTCTGTTTTACAGTTCTTAATACACTGAAACCATCAGAAGAGCCTCTAGAAAAAGCTAAAATTATACCGACAGCAAATTAAAGCAAATTTTTGTTTCCTAATTGCAACGTATTCTTTGTTACATACTCCTCTCTCAGTAACGATTATTCTGATTTTAAATAAATTTGCTGCTTCTAGTTGTCTTTCAACTCTTGGCACTTCTCTCCATGTTTCCCTGTTGAGACAGATGTGTGAGAAGTTTCCTTGAATGCTCACGGGCTGATCCCGAAGTTAATAGCATATACAGCCTTGACAAATGTACTCTTGGGTGTTGCAAGATGATTAAACTTGGTCCCTCTTGGAAAACATCCAACATGAAAGCAAAGTTTTAATTTTAGAAATACTGCTGTGCTCTTAGCGTTAATCCATGTTAGAGTTGTCTGGAAGCAAAAGAGATAAGTGTCACTTGGGGTGTTTTTGCTGTTAGTGATATCCAAGCATTTTGAATATTTGAGTAGCCATAAAAATTGAAGATTTTTCTGTTCTGCCTTACAGAACTGCAACTGCAAATTCATGATCTCTTTAGTGGTAATAAAGTATAAAATAATAATGATTTCTGCATTCCAAGGAATGTTTTGATTCTAATAAATATGTAGGCATAGCACGTGTTTCTGGAGGAACACGTGACGATGCCAGCTAGGAATTCTTTTAAATGGGGCAGTGGATGTCCTTGGATGGAAAAGATGGATCTCATTCTCCATTACTTCATTTAATGTATTACATCACTGCAAAATGGGTACAGGCTGTTTCTAAACAATGTTCAGGTCTGAGTTTGGAAGTGGGAAGATCAGGTTCGGAGGTTTACATGTGCTTCTCTGCATAAGGCTGTTTATTTTGATGTGTAATGTCTTTTTTTTTTTTTCCCCCCCCAATATGTCACCAGGAACTACCATGTATTTTATTACCTCCTGGCAGGAGCGAGCGAGGAAGAGAGATCAGCGTTTCATCTGAAGCAGCCTGAGGAATATCATTACCTCAATCAGGTGGGAATACTGTACAGGAATACCACACGTGGTCTTGCCTTTTCTACTGCTGACACTCAATGCTAATAAAGAAAATGTGCAGACCAGTAAAAATGGGTTGTCCTAATGGTCTATAGGCAGCCTTCCATCAATGGAAATAATTCTGCATTGGCAAGGTGAACACCTGATAATACGGGGAAAAAATAGTTTTTTTCAATTTTGTCCCCTACCTTGGATATGACAAATATATAGTGATTTATTTACCGTTTCTCCCTTTGACAGTAATTTATCTGTTATCTGCGTGAATGTCATTTACTCACTAACATCTGTCTGCTGAGTAGGAGAAAAGGGAAAAATGCGTGATACTAGTAGCTCTTCAGGATATAACGTCTTGCATGAAGTACCCCTAATTCTCTAGCTTCCTGGCTCTCTGTTAGCATGATCCTTTGAATTAAACAATATAATATGTTTAAATAAGAATAAAGCAATTGTTGAAAATGGGTGAATTAAAAATGAGTGAGGTATTACCAATGGCCAAGTAAACTCATACTTGGAAAATCTGATTTACTTCAGGTAAGATGCAGTTGTCCACTGATGCTTGTGAATAGGGTCTTTCCTCGATTTGCTCCAAAAAAATTAATAATAAAGAAAGAAAAGGAGTAGGAGTATGTGGAAGAGTAGTTAGGTTATACGTTGATTTTAAGTAATTGTAATTTTCTTGGAGGTGAAACATGCTTAGCAATAAAGTGTGATTTAACCCATAAGCTGGAGAGAAACTTGTACGCTCAGTTCAACCCAAATAGCCTTTAGTCTTTCCAGAAATATAAATTAACTCCAGAATACATCTCAATTACCCAAGATCTTTTTAAAGCGGGCTATCAAAGCTGAAATCTATTGTAATATTAACGACTCCCACCCACTCTTAGCAGGATCAGGAAATTCGCACAGATGGGTAACATACTAAGAGCTGAAGAGTTTTTGCTCACCATTGTTGTGCCTCAGGCGCTAGTTGGAGACATGGTGTGATCTTCACAACCATCTGCACTGCAGTTTTGCAGCAGGAAAGTGCCAAGATCGTTTGAATTGAATGTTTTGTCAGATTCACAGGTTTTGTTGGGCAATCTGGTAGTTTTATGTTAGTTGAAAATGTTGCTTTTAATTACAGTCCTTCTTATTTTTAAGAGCAGTTTAATGGTGTTAACATTCAAAGTGAAATTATAAATTCAGTGTCATGCAGTGTGTAGAACTAGTAGGAATGTGGTAATTTAAGTTGAAACATTTATTTTAATCTAAATTAGGATGCTGTGGGCAAGGTGGCTGGAGAAGGATGCTGAGATACATCCAGTGGATAAGGGAAGTAGACTCTGGACTTGCCTGAACAGTGTATGAACCATAGTGACAGTGTGAATTTTTGAGGTTTTTCTTATAGTAATTAAAATTTCGAATAGTTAGGGTTAGTGTTAGAGAGACCACGTAACCCTGACAACTGTCGGAAAATGGCTCCTTTAGATGTGTTCAGAGCATCATTTCATGTTAAGCCTTTCTGACAATGCAGTAGCAGGTTTCCTGTGCCCCAGAGGCAAAGGTGAAAAAGGAAAATAGGGAGAAAAAAGGAAAAAGAGGAAGTAGAGAATAGGGAAGGTTAACTTTGGAAACATAAAAGGGGAAAGTAATAAAACAACCCCTAAGCATTTACAGTAGCTTCCTAAATGCATCTTAGAGAGATCCCTGCCCTTTTAAAAGGAAAAAGAACAAGCTCAGGAACAAACCTAAGTTTTTAACTAAAAATTAAATATCAAAATTGAAAAGCTGTAAAATATTGGCCCAGGCCCCTTGAGGGGAATCCACACTCAGTCCTTGCATCAAGCGTTACTTTCTTCCTCAGCTGATGCCGTTTTATTGAAAATAAACATGCATTTTGCATTGCAGATGAGCAATAATCCATTCAGATATTTCAACAAAATGTGCTGTTACCTTGTTGTGATCTGTAAATGCAGGGAGCAGGTTGGGAAAAAAAAGAATATATTTTTTAAAAGCAAATTTACTGGAACTATGCCCGGAGTTTGAATGACTTCTCTATGTGTCATACCAGTGGCAGGTATACCTAACACTACATACCCTGCAACCTCCTGAATATTTTCTGTGCTGGTTATTCTGGTGATCTGCAGGACTAGCTCCTTATTTTAAGTTCGTCAGGAGCACTGATGTCATGTGCCTCTCCCTCTTGAGACTCATCGCTGACTTCTCCTTTGACTTCTCTTAACTCCATTCCTGTCTGATTGGAAAAAGATTCAAATTCCTAAAAAGCTTTCAAGGGTTGCTTTTTAATCAGCGGGAGAATCGCACTTTTGCAGCACTTACACGTGCCTGGAGCAGAGATTGAGAACAGAAACAAAAAACCTGCTCTTCAGTGTGATTTTTCCATCAATAGCTCTTCAGCTCAAGGTAAACCAGACGTTTCTCCAACCGTGGAGGAAAAGATCTTAAAATCCATTAAGCTTATTGCATGAGTGTTCCTTGCTGTCTTGAAAACACTGTTAGCAGGAATTGGAGCACTGTGAGCATAAAAGCATTATAAATCTTACCTTAAAAAAATAAAAGTGAGGAATGACTATGCAGAATAACGTAGTATTTTACTTGGAAAGTTGACATTGCGCCTCTTTAACCAAAGTTAAAGAGCAGGTAGTGGGAGATATTTTTGGTCTGAACACTACTTAACCCAGTCTGCCTTGCTTTCAGATGACAAAGAAACCCCTCAGACAGAGCTGGGATGATTATTGCTATGACTCTGAGCCGGTCAGTACAAGTACCTGCGTCTTCTGTGTTGCTGGTGCAGGGCTGCTGCTCACTTGAATTTGTTAGGTTCACCAAGACCTGAGCAGAAAATGAAGTCAAATTAAATTTAACCTCCTAATTACCCTCTCCCTTCTTCTGCCCTGCAGTGGTGATGCTTGTGAATCTGCTTATGACAATACAGATGTTTTTTTCCCTTGCCCTTCTTTGGTTCCTTCCATCTGGAAAGCTTCTTCAACATTTGGATATGGCTGTCTAGTTTTAGCAAATTAAGGTTTATTTTGTTCCTTCTTGATACCGTGCATGATGATCTTGAAGCCCTAAGAGATGCATCAGGTTGTGATGGTTGTCGCAGTGTATCTGCTCTCCAGCTTCCAGGGGGAATAAAAAAAGACAAACCCAAAAACATCCTCCCCCAACCATCTGCGAGAGAATCAAATCCTGACATTATTCAGAATGCAAAAAAAATTCCATATCCTAAAATAGTTCTGCTGACATGACCATCCTTTCCAAATGGATCAACCCAAAAAAGGGAAGGCTGAAACTTCTTCCACTTTCTGTGCCACCAAGTCAGAGGCTGTGGCTTCAGTTGGCGACGTGCTTTGGTGTCTGTGTGTCCCGTGGTGGTCTCTGTCATTTTGTCTTGCACGGGGAAGCATGGTTCCGACCAGCTGCATGTTGTTCCTGATAATTTTGCCATGTGCTTAATGGTTGCTGAACTCTAGCTGATGCATCTGGAAGAGTAAGTGGTTGTCTGTGAAGGAACTGGGTTTCACTCAGGGTAAATAAGCATCTTAACAGCAAGATTTCACTGTAAAATCCTTAGGAGGAGAGGAGGGAAAGGGAGTGTAACCGCCCCCAAGGTTTAATTGAATATTCTGTTGGCATCCTAACCACATGAGCATCCAGTGCAGGGATGGAAGAGCAGATGCTTTTCTATATACCTGAATACAATTTATAAGTTGCAAAGACTTGTTTAAGGAATGGGATAGGACAATTTACTGGAGGAATTAAAATTAAAACAAACCCCAGATTTGATATGTTCTCCATGAGGGGCCAGTAATGCCCTGCCAGTGTAGGATTACCATGTTATATGTTCTTATTTTGCACAACAAAACTGTGTGCCCTTGCAATTTGACTGCTTATCTGGTATTTTATTTTGCTTGGGATCATTTTCTGTGATATTCATGGTAAATCACATCTTTGCTGCAGTTGATGATTCACTCTTAAGCATACCCTGGACCTCTCCCCATAACGATGGACTCAACCCGCTGCAGATGTCCAGTTTATAAAGAAAACCTATTTATTATATCCTCTTTAAACTTCCCATGGAAATCCATGGATTGCTTTGATGTGACGATAGTACGCAGGGGACTCACTTTTGCTGGGAAACTAATTGCTCTGGCAGAATATTAATGATGAGTTTGGTCTGTGAGCATGGACTTTGTAATGCTTGTCTGCTCTAATATCAAGGAAACTCCTTTTTTTTATGTTTATCATCCATTTACCATCCATTAGGAAAGAGTACAGAGCTGAAACACTAGAGAGAGCATCTGCTGTTAAGTAGATAATTTGCAAAAGACCTTTTCATGCGGATTAATGAGTATGGCAATTGTTATGTAAATTGTTAATTAAATAGCCTTTGGCATAGATTGTGCTACTTCGGAGTCGTCTATGGTATTTTGCTGTTGACTCATGACTTAATTTTGGATGAATGATGCCACAAAATGAAATTACCTTCTGGAATGTGGAGCACCACTAGAAGTGACGCTTCATATCTTTTAAAAAAAGTTTTAAAAAATACTTATTTGCAGAATTTGTGGATATATTACGGTCCTGCAGATTCCAGGTCCCACCATAATGGGTGTGAAAACTCCAGGTTCTCCTCAGTGTATGTGTAGTAGCCAAGAAATTCAGTTGGCCAAGGTTTGAGTTTAGGAGGAGAACTTCTTATCCGATATTTTATGGTGTAAATAATTGTGTTGCTGATGCCTGCTGATCTTACAGATATATAGTGTAGATGTCTTCGTTGCGTTCTTATGGATAATATATGCAGACAAGCACATTATGCATCTCTGGAAAAGGGTAATTTTCAGTTGTCTATTAATAAAAAGTGAAACTGTCACTCTTCTAATATCTCCTAGAACTTTCAGGGATGTTATTTTCTTGTTAAATTTAAAATCCTGTCTTCACTGATTCTGCACGTAGTTTTAAACAGTCTTATGGTTCAACATCTCTACATTCACTTTGTCCGTGCAATATTAAGTTGTTGTCCCTGAGGACCACTGATAAAAAATTCTCAATTTCCTTGATCCAGTTGAACTCCTCTGGCTTTTAGTCAAGGGGATAGGGCAGTTATGTGTGAGTAGTCTTGAAATAAATATCGTAAAGAAGAATTTTCTCCTATAATCAGTAGCTATCACCGTAATGATGCTACCGTGTGGGATGAAGAACACATCACTGGTGCAGTTGTGAGGCTTAAAATGTGGATAGATGCTGTAAGACACAAAGCTGATGCTATAAAACAACTTCTTTGTATATATTCTGTATTTATGATTTATTATATGTACTGTGAGTACGAGTGTCTTCAAGTAACAGTCATGATCCTGTGACTACGTGGTACCTCTTTAATGATGTTCACTGTAGTATTCACGTAACCCTGTTTAGTGCAGACTTTCAAAATTATGTGTGCACACTTGCTCATGTGGTAAATTTGATTTACAGATAAATGACCAAAATAAACTATGTAGATACAGCTGCTTAATTAATTGTCACTGCAACTGCACCTATAATTTTTAATTAACATACTGGTACTAATTTGTAGAAAGTCTCTATTGCAGTGCTAGCAAAATATTGAGGTTTAAGATAAAACTGTATTGTGTGATGCACAATAAAATAATTTTGATTCAGAGATTGGGAATTTTTATAGGCAGCGATGTATTAAATGCAGGCTATGAAGCCAGAGAGAATAATCAATAATCCATGGGAGGCCCATGGTGAGCCAAAGCAGAAAGAACTGAGCATTAATTGTTTATATACTCATTTAAGGAGCATTTATGTTCCCTAAATATTGGTGCAGGACAATATTAGTTGGGTCCAGAACGTCATCGGATTTCCCTGAAAGTATCAATGACTGCTGTCAGGTTGGGGATTATCTGAAAAACTAATCTCTTCAGACACATTAGCCTCCAAGATATATAAAATCTGGATTTCAAATTCTCTCAATGCTCAAATTTTTACAAAACTTCTTAGTAGTTTGAATAAATTCAGTGAAAGATATATTTAAAGCTTTCCCTTTCCTATGCAGGATTTAATTCACTGAAATTATGTGAATTAGGTTTTGAAACAGGATTCTTCCTCTTTAGTTATAGGAACTCCTAATGGACCAGGACTTAATATGGAGTAAACTGCTTGTAAATACGTAACATATTTCATCTAGTTGTTGGTTCATGTCCCTTTTGTATGTTAATTGTCCCACATTGACGAAATCTCGCAACACTGTTAGAATGTTGCGACTCACCTCTTGTGTTAGAGGTTAAGCCTAGGAAATAAGGATGTATCTCCAGAAAAAATGAGCAAAAAAAGGGTTATTTTGGAAGAGGTATACCAACATAATCCTGAAATTTGCACTGTGGTTAGTTTTTTCCTTGTAGAAGCAGGTTCTCTCAAACAGCTTAATTAAAAAAAGAAATTAAAAAAACCCCAAACCTTTAATTGTGCATACTCTTTCTAATATTTAATAAGAAGAATTCTGCCTTGTCACTGGAGCTAATCCTGGTCTTTTGTTCTATTGCATTTGTGTGTTTTGCTGTATCTGCTATGGTGCTGTGAATTCCCCTGTCCCTGGGCTGGGTGTTGGGGGTAATTAGCCACAGTTATATAATGTCAGTGGGGCCTCCTGGATATTTCCTTTCCCAGTGCCAGATTACAAATGTTCTAGTTGCTGATAAAAGGCATGGAGATCACTAAAAGATATTTATGAAGTGTTGACTTGGCCATCTGGACTTGTTGTGATCTTAATTTCTTTCAGTGTTGAATCTTTCTGTTTGAACCCAACAGGACTGCTTTTCCGTGGAAGGGGAGGACTTGAAGCATGACTTTGAGCGGCTACAGCTAGCCATGGAGATGGTGGGGTTTCTTCCCAAGACTCGCAGACAGTGAGTTTATTTTCCATATTAATAGCTTGAAGATTATATTGGTTGTCACCACTATAATCAGTGTGAGAATTCACCTGACTTGAACTAACATAACTGTTGTGCTCTACTTAACATAAGGCTGGTGAGAAGGAATAGTTGGTGAGACATTGGAAGGAGGTTGCCCAGAGAAGCTGTGGATGCCCCATCCCTGGAAGTGTTCCCGGCCAGGCTGGGTGAGGGGTTGAGCAACCTGGTTGAGTGAAAGATGTCCCTGCCCATGGCAGTGGGGTTAGAACTAGATGGTCTTTGAAGGTCCTGTCAAACCCAAACTGTTCTATGACTAAAGACAGTTGACTATTAATACCATAAAGAGGCAAACAAGATTTAACAATATAAACAAAATATGCCCATCATTACTGTGCTTAACAATTCTCTTTATGCAAATGGAATGTTGGCAGGAAGTTGGCACCTTGAAGTATTCTTCAGCTGTTCATGAATAGTCATGCCTTACTCTGCATGTCATGAATCCAGGTCCTGGTTTAATCAGAAATCCTAATTATTAGTCATCATACTTAATCCTTTGCACACAATTGCCAGTTCTGTAGCCTCATTTCCAATTCGCCTTCATTCACTAATTCACTGGAAGTGCTGGAAGTGCTGGTTGAAAATCTGGACTTCTTAGTTGGGTTGCAATACCTCCTTCCACGGACGGCAAGGAATTCCACGGATGGCAAGGAATTACATCCCAGTTATCAGGGTCGTCTTCAACCAAACCCACAAAATAATTCCTCTCATGTTGATTGTTGGCTTGAAACTCTCGAGTAGGTTTGAATGAATTTGACAGACATGTTACTAAGGTTTAATAAGAGGTATAGAAAAATATGCTTTAAAAAACGACCTCAAAGTGAGCATGATTTTCATGTCATAAGTATTGCTGAAAAGTACATCAGTATCTGGAACACCATGAGAAGTCTTTTGCTTTTTTTGAGTCAAAATTTTCAAACAATGATTTAATGAACATAGTTCCTTTCTGTCTGAAATCCTGGGGATTTACGTGGGAACAGAGAATTACTGCTTTGTACTAATGACGCTCAAAGCCCCATTCGTCACCTTTGGGTAAATGACATTTAAGATGCTAACATATAACTTTTTTTTTCCTTTTATTTTTTTTTCAGCTGGGTAGATTACCTCCTGTTGTTTTAAGAACCATTTTTCTTGCTTTTTAACATGTATTTTAGCCAACGGTTAGAAGCCCTTAACTGAGACATTGTCCTGCCTTCTCTTCCAAGAAGAAATTTTCACCCAGCCGAAAATCTTTTTCATAAGCTTTATCCCAAACTTGTAGCAAATCAGTTCTAAAATTGGGGCTACTTTTCTCTATCTGTTCCACACACATGGATAAACCCAAGTATACATACTCTGGTGTCAAAATGTTATATGTCAGCAAGCGTCCTTATCTTTCAAGAATCAGGTTTCAGTGATGAGGTTTCCCTAAAGCCTGTTTAGGGTGCAGTAAGGGAGTTTAATTGACGGAGTAATGCGATCAATGTTGGGACTGGGCGGAGTTGGATGTCACAGTAGATTCACGCTTTTGATTTACTGTGCAGTCACTTGGCGCACAAGTTCTAGTATTTCTCCTAGTGAACTTTGCTTGTCAAAAAATACAGTGGTTTCTTTGCTATATGAGCAAATTTATTGTGTTTGGTGTTGTACAGCTGTAACATGACTAAGTAACCACCTTCAGCTGAGTATAAAAAGGAAGGACATTTTAAGTATTACTATACTTTTTAGTAAATAATTATTTATAGCAAAACATGGGGATTCACCTTTGTGGAAACGGTTAACAGAAGAGACTTGCATGCCTGTAATTCACATAAGGAATCAGTATCCCTGTTTTAGAGATAAAGGAGGACTGGCTTGGAGATGTGAAGGTGTGTTGTCCAGACAAGCTGGTGGCATGGCTAGGAATCAAATTTGATTTTATTCATGTTTAGCTCCCCAGAGAGTGTAGAAATAGGGGCAAACAGACTTTATAGCTGAAGTCAGCCCTGACTCAGTAGTCTCAAAGAGCCTTTTTTTTTTTTGAGGAGTGAGGATATAACTAAAAATTACCAAATTTAAAAGAAAAAAAGGAATAAAAAGTTGGCTGGATTAATTTACTTGAAGTGTAACATGTTTTCTCTGTCTCAGTACGCCTATATATTATAAAAGCATTTATATTTTTTTGTATAGGCTTCCTACCTGGGACTAGAGAAGGTGATAAATAGATGTGCCAGGGGACTAAGAAGGATCACCTGCATGGCTGAGCCTAGTCTCCTCCTTAATTTAGGCAATTGCATGATAGGTGTTTAATCTGGGCATCTAGATTGCTTGAGGTTTTCTTTTTTCTTATAACATGGGCTGCCGTTTTATAATAATGGATTTGATATGTTAAATGATTTTCAAGAAAGCCATACCAGTGCACGTTTGGCACTTGACTAAGTGAAAATAATGTTTTGCACGAGGAAAATTGGATGCTTCATTTGAGCATCATTTTTAAGGGAACATGTGGAGATTGGGACTTAAAGTGCTTCAGACTGAAAATTAGAGGAATGAGTGAAATGCAAAGATGGCACTTGGATGTTTGGGGATGTGGTTTGTTTTTTCATTAGCTTTTAGAAAGAACAGCTGATTGAAAATGAATTCTCTCCATGTTCTTTAGAATTTTCTCTCTCTTATCGGCAATACTACACCTGGGTAACATCCGTTACAAAAAGAAGACTTACCGGGATGACTCCATTGATATTTGTAATCCTGAAATACTGCCTATTGTGTCGGACCTGCTGGAGGTAAGCCTTCACTTTCCTGTACTTTCCTGTAACGTTCACTCCTAACGAGCCACCTCTGTTTTATAATAGAATTGATTTCCAGTTTCACTGAAGGGTCAGTTCTCTTGTGTTACCATTAATATGGGCTGTTCGTGTTTGTCAGTGAAGATGTTACGGAGATTTTTGAGGTTTTTAATGTTACGGGGGTTTTTCCCCTAATCTTCACCTTCAGGTTTAATTGACTGAAAATACTGTTTCTGTCATTAAAATTTGAAAGTTTGCAAACCAGTTCTAGGTGGAATGAAAACCTGCCATTCAATTCAGTAGTTTCTTCAACTGCCAACTGTCAGCTCTCTCACCAAATTTCCCAAAACTCCTGGTACCTGTTCCAATATTTGTATAAGAAACAGGAGCAACTATAAGACCATCAGCCCACTCTTCTGGTTCAGGTAGTGGCTGTAGGAGATGCTGAGCTCGCTTGCTGTGTTTTGCTGTTCTTACCCTGCCAGCATCCACAAAGGTTTTATTAGAGATGCCGGACCTATTATCTATGCATTTATTTAGTTTTTTGCGAACGTCTTGATCCTCTCTGCTGTTTAAGATAAGACCGTGTACTGAAAGCACACTGTCCTCATTTGGGAAGGGTTTGTGGGTCTCAGCCAGGATGGCCCAGGGCCATAACCAATTAGGTAAATCAGTGAAAAGCACTAAGCAAGTTCTTAGGAGAGCTGCCCTGTTCACCTGAGCAGGTTATGAAGCTGCAGCATTACTTGTTCATGAAGACAGTCTTCACTTCAGTGAGCCAATTTGACCTGCACTTGCTTTCTTCATTCAAGAGCAAAGGCCAAAACCTCTTGGTGTGGTTATAGGTGGCCAGAAGCTCGCCTTGGCCTCTAACTTTTCTTGAAATGCTGTAAACCACTTGTAACTCCAAAGGATACTGAAATGTTATACTAGTAGTTGGTTAAAACAACTAATATCCCTTTGTATTCGCTGGACAGTGTAGAAGGTTAATTCTTGCTAATTTTATGATAGCATCAGAAGATAATGTCATTTTGTGTATACATGATGCTCTTCCCATTCCTTCCCTTAAATAATTGTTATGCTATCTCACTACCTAAAGAACTTGGGAGTTAGCTCTCACGGATTTTCAATAGCACTTCATTAATGCTTTGAATTTAGGGAGGGGAAAGCTTCTGTAAAATATGGGTGTAAGCAGCTGGATGCTCTTTGCATCTTGGCCTTGGAGATTGCAGAAATAAACAGAAGGAAAATATGTGTTTGGAGGGGAATGTTGTTGATCTTACCCTGTTAAAAATGGCCATAGTGAGAGCGCCAGGTCATTTAAGAAGTAATTATTTTTTAAAAAAGCTTTAAATAAGAGAGTGACTTAGAGATCTGAAAAAGTTCCAGGCTTTGGGTCTTTGCCCTGGCTTTCTTCTGCAAATAAGCTCTTCTGCAACATCTGCATGCTGTAAGGTATCGGGTGAATTTTTGCACATGTACACGTGTAATGATGCATTGGTTGAGCTATATAGATCCAATGGTGGCTTAGTGCCATGCTCTGGAACAGCACAGAGCAGGGATACTGTGCTTGCTTGCAGATAGTGTCACTGGTACGTAAAAAAAACCCATTTTTAAAAAGCAATAGAATCTGCTGTAGCTAAACAAAGTGATAGTTTTCTGCCCATCTTGCTAATTCTTTTGCAAGCTGAATGACCGTATACAGCATCAACTGCTTGTTAATTAGATCAGGACAATGCAGATCTCTGGTGCGATCTTGTGAAATGCATTGCCGGGTTTGGGTAAGTGGTGTTGCTTGTCTTAAAGTTGCATTTATATGGTAATTTATCCATGGAATTGGTTGCATCCAAGTATAAACTTTCCGATAAACCCACTCCCTGATCAGCTTAAAGAAAACCAATAACCTAATTTTCAGAAGAGGCTTGATTTCTTTTTCTGAAATGCTTGTTTTCTGTTTCTTTGCAGACCTGAATAGATCTTGTAATGCTTATTTAGATTTGACCAAAAGGCAGGACTTGAGGGTTCAGTTGAAACATCATTACAAGGAGCATCCACTGTACTTTATTCATCAGTTAGCTTCTTACAACTCTACAAATGAAGTGTAGCAAATTCTTCTCCGCCAGAGGTCACAAATATTGATTGAAACACATGACACTTTCCATTTTGTCTCGTTTGGGTAATTATTTTTATTACTGGTTTTTGTGGTCACAGAACAGCACACAGTTTTGCTTTTCATGCCATTGTTGCTGAAAATATGAATTGGCCTGAAAAAAGTTATTAATCCCCTCTCTAGATCTTGGTATTACGTGCTCAGACTGACAAATCATCTTGGAATAAAAATAATATTAGTTGACAAATAGTTTGACTTCTTTTCATACAGCTACTGGGTGCTTGGCAGGACAGTCCGGAGCGTAACAAAATGATGGAAGAAACCAGCTCTGCTGTGATCTGATACTTACCTTGGGGGGTGTTTTGGTTTCTTTTCTTTTAATGACTCGCTGGATTTGTTCAGTTAAGGATTTGACATCCCTGAGGCCAGCCGAGAAGAGAGGGTGCAGAGAACTCCCTGCACAGCACCGATGGGGCTGTAGCCTTTGTGGGGAGGAGGGGGAGCCAACAGCCTGGCTGAAATGAACAATTTATGCAAAGCTAAAGAGGTTTGCCCTTCCGAAGGAAGGTCTGGCCCCAGTTATCTGGAGCTAGCTGGTTTATGTTGGAGCCTCTGAGACTCCAAGGACAACTGGGGGAATTTCCTTGCTGCAGCGGTTAATGCACCAACACTGCACAACTATCCTTCCTCTGAATAATGCGATCGTGTCCCTATAAAATGAAGCTAATATGCAGATTTTTTGAAGGAATCTGGGAGGAGATGATGATCTGCAATCAAGTTTTTTTTCTAAGATACCAGCAACCCCATCCAATATGGTTTTGGTTTACTAAAACATTCAGACCAACATTTGTTGAAAAAGCAAACTGCAGTAGAGGATTTTGGCCAGACTCTGCAGATCGTTGTTTCATTTATAGTAAGACTCTGATTCCTTTTTTTTTTTTTTCCCCTCAAGAATAGATATAGTGTGTGGATTATGTGAGGCCTTTGGCAGGCCTTCGTTTAAACTCTGCTGAAATACCGTGCCGTAGCGTGATGTCAAGGCTGTCTGATGGATCGAGCAGACGTCGAGTTCTGTGTGAGCACTGCAGATATCACGGATCCTCTGCAGGAATCATAGAGGATTGTGTAAAACTGGGGAAAACTCTTGTGTTTCTGGGGAAAAGACTAGAACAGCTCATCTGTGGGCTTATTAACAGAGGCAATCTATTAGAAATTATATAATGTCAGTTGACCTTAAGGGATTTTTTTTTTTTTACTATTAGAAGAGCAGGAACATTCTAATTGTGTACGTTTACTAATACTGCAGATTATTTCTGTGGATGGAACACTGAGTAAGGAAGGCAAATTCTGTCTCAGTGGAGCAATTTATAATCAGTTTTTAGGCTTAGGTAACCAGCCTCCTACAGGCCAGTGCAAATAAAGGTAACTATAAATTTTCAAGTGTCCTATATTAGTTTTGCCAGATCTCTTTTTGCATTGATGACATTAGCTTTTGGAGCTAATGTCTATAACCATGGGAGATTTATGTGCACAAATTCTTTTTCTAGTTCTTTTTCTACTAAAAAATTGTCTTCAACTTCCCAGAGGGATCCCACAGACATGCTTCATGTGTGATAAACATCTTGGAAAGTAATTGGGGAGAAAAAGGGAGGTGAGGATTATGAGGCAGCCAGTGCTTGCATCCAACATTCTCTTCTGGATTCATTTTCCAGATGAAGTTTTGGGGACCATAGAATGGTTTGAGTTGGAAGGGACCTCCAAGTTTCATCTAGTCCAACCCCCCTGCAATAAGCAGGGACATCTTCATGGGATGTGAAGACCCGAGATAGAACTCGAGTCAGATCACTTTCTGGTTGTTTGAAAAAGTCTGAAGAAAAGTTTCTGATCTTTTTCAAGAAGAACTGATAGAAATCTGAATTTATTTTCTGTTACTCCACACCAGGCAGCTTTTGAATGAGTGCTCGTCACTGTAATCCCTTTCTCAATATGGGAGGAGAGACAAATAGTGATGTTTTCTTGCTCTTAATTTGGAAATGGTTCATTTTTCTTCAGCTGCTCTAACATAATACCACAGCATTACTGGAGAAGCAATCTCCGCTTGCCCTGGCTCCAGCCCAGCACTTGCGGGAGCCCACTGGCTGTCTGCTCCCTGCCGCGCTCTGCTGACGTTTATAGCCATGTCAGCATTGCCGGTCATCCTTCACGGGGTTTTAGAGCTCTGGTCATCCAGCCCTCGCGGGGTTGGTTCAACTTGCATGTGGCAGTGAAGTCTTAAATCTGTATTTTGTCCCTGTAATCAAGACAAACTCCTACAGGCCATGTAGCTTTTCTTAAGAGGGAGAGCAGGACTTGGCCTTTAGTGCCAGAAAGCAAAAATCCATGAAATGTAACTTAGAAGCATAACTCCCAGGGCACAAAACAAAGGCATTAGTTGTGTTCTCCTGTTTGTTAATCTGCTAGTTTGTGTTTTGTCTCGATTTTTCATGTGTCATGCTTACTGGAGGAGGAAGCATAGGATGTACACTATGGGGAAGCTGCAAGTATCTCCGTGCAACAGGTGTCCTTAGTCATCAGCATGTGCCAAGTTTATCTTTAGAAAATTCCTATGGCTCCTCGTTGGCATCAGGAATCAGCTACCTTCAAGCTGTGACCTTAGATGAAACAGGATAATTTGGCTGTACCTGTGGTGTTGGCTCTCAGAGATGATGAAGGAATCATGATCAAGCCTCACTGGGTGGTAGTTGCAGGTAGAGACCCAGGGAGATGCAGGGATTACGTTCCCATCCTTGCCAAGTAAGTTTTTGTACGAGAAGATGATTGGATGCAGTCCTTCTAGGTCAGCTCGCAGCGGGTCTGGAGGTGAAGGATGCGCATCTACAGGTCTCATCCATCTGGAGAGCAGAGGGAGAAAGAAACCAGAGTGAATATTAGATGGGGATGATGAAGGACAGAGCGGGTAGTTGTTTAAACCATCTAAAATCCCTCTGTTTGCTGACAAATCTGGTAGTTGGAAGCATTTATGTTGTTTAGTCATATTACATTGGGCTGTTTTGATTAGTAACCATCTGATACCCCTCTGCCTTGTTGTCTTGGATAATTAAAAAAAGCTAGCATGCTAGCCACAGGTTTGCAGCATCCCTGAAGTGGGATAATGAATGGTGTAAATCTCACTTTTTGTTCCAAGCTGTAGAATTGAGGGAGGGCAGCCAATGGTCTCACAGTCGCAAGCTGCTGGAAAAGTGTCCACGTTTTGCTTGCAGAGCTGAAATTTAAAAAATTGCCATTTGTCTGAATGTAGAGGAATAGAAACCAAATGTGAAAACTTGCTGTGGATCGACCAGAAGATTAATGATTTCTGCTTGATTTTGAAAAGTAAAATCAGATCATAGGAACTGGGGGCTCTAGAATATTACTGAGGACTAATGAAATGAACCTCAGGGTGTTGATGTTTGATTTCCATTGACACAAACATTGCTGGTAGGTGAATGTCATACAGAGGTGACTTGATGTTTTCTGCTTTCCTCACCACAGCAACAAGTTTTTGTTAGTGGGTGTTGCAGGAAAAGGTCAGTTATATAAAGAATGCACTGGAGTTTGTCAGGGAGACTCCCGTGACGGTATGTTTGATAGAAAGTAGTTTTTGTACAGAATGGCATCATTATTGTGATGGTTTATGAGATTTTTTTTTTTAATTCCACTGGCTTGTTTGCATTGCTCTTCACACTCATTACTGGATTAAACCAGTAAATCAAAGTACATAAACCACTAAGTTTCCCATCATCTGCATCAAATTGTAAACGGTTTTCCTGGATTAAAAATATCGCCTTGGATAACTTCAGAAATGTGGATTTGTTGCTTCTAGTGAGGGGTGTCCCTGCCCATGGCAGAAGGGTTAGAACTAGATGATCTTTAAGGTCCCTTTCAAACCAAGCCATTCTGTGATTAGAGTCTTCATCAGAGGTGTTCTGAGCAGGTCTGGTCTCCACATGGAGTCCTTCAGTTAGGAATAAACAGCTTGTTGCTTGAGAAGCCGTGCTGAAGTCTATACAGCATCTCTACATCAATCCATAGCTACAAACTCGGAGCTCAATGATTTGCACTGATTCCTTTTTTGACATTGAAATTTAGCATAAAGCAGTCAGTGACTCAAAGTATTTAGGTCTGACTTAGTATAACTGTATCACCATCTATTCTGGTAAAGAAGGCACGCTTCTGAATTTCTCCAGGGGATATAAAAATAAGAGGGACTCAAAACTGGTTGGAAAAGAGGCTTTAAAGAGGCTTTCTCCCAACAATTCATGGCAGGTACAGCTTGATTTGTCAGCACTGTTTACCTGTTTGCCAAAGTGACTGTGTTTACACAACTGATTATTTTTTTTTTCCTGCTAACTGGTTTCTATACCAGCTGGTTAGAGATTGTTGCCTTGCTGGGAACTGGAATCTTTAGGGAGCAAATATCAGGTGCAAATAGCAGAGTAAATATCAGGTGCATTTCAAAAGGTTTCTTCCTCCTTCTAATGCCTCCCCACCCTGAAAAATACTAAAAAACCCCTCCACTTGGATGTGACTTAAACTGATGACACATTTTGCTTATTTGTAGAGTGACCTGTGTGATATCATCCTGACAACGCTAGAAAGTTTACTTGTTTTGCCAGCAAAATTGTGGGAGGGAGGAGTTGCACTGGGAAACCAGTGGGAAATTGCTAGAAATTCCATGACTGAATGCGGAAAATCAGGTTCCCTTGAATACCGTGGTGTCTGATTTCTGATGCTGGATTTATGTGCTGAGTTGTCTCCTCCCAATGGCTAGCATGGTCTTCTGCACTGAGTGTTAACTCTGCGAGAGCTGGAAAATGTGGATTTTTGGGGTTTTAAATTAAATTTATAGATTTCTGAAAATGTACACATGAATTTTAATTAATAAAATAGATTTTATAACATTTATTCTTAGAAAAATTATTAACGTCAAGATTTTTGTTTTAGGTGAAAGAAGAGATGCTGTTTGAGGCCCTGGTTACCAGAAAGACGGTGACAGTAGGAGAGAAGCTGATCTTACCGTACAAGCTAGCAGAGGTCTGTACATGATGCTTATTATTAAAAGAGCAACTTTTGGGGTGGTTCTCACTGCTTTGAGATGTATGCTCATGTGTAGAGTTGTACCAGACGTACGCTGGTAGAATTTATTTCAGTTTTTATTTATATTAAAATAAAACAGGAGAAGCTAATGTGTATGTATCTAGAAAATGATTGACTTTACCTTCTACGCCGCTCCTGGAAAGCAGGTTTGCACTTTATTCTGTGATAGTCTTTAACTGTTTTAATGACTTAGGGTTGTACGTGTTCCCTGAAGCAGAGCTGTGCGTGCTGAGTGTCTGTAATACAAGTAGTAGTCTTCAAACGTTGTTCCTTAAACTGTAGCACTGATTCATCCCACAGCAGGGTAGTGACCTAAGACCTCCAGGAAATTTTTGGTGAGGACCTAAGTGCCGATGTTAGTCATGGTTCTTGCATGGGAGGAGCTGAAGATCCTCCGTAGGAGATTCCCATTATCTTTTCTTCAGACCTCTCCCAGGCTGGGTCCTGGCGTGATGCTTTGGAGCAGTCATAGCTCCATCAGGCGCTCCCAAACTTGGGTGTAGTCGGTGCCGTTGCTAACCGTGGGGCTGGCACTGCGTTAAATGTTTCACTTCTCCATTATGGTCTGTCTTAGCATTACAGTGTCAGCAAACACATGGGGATTTTTTCTAAATATGTGGTTTCCAGGAATTTTGAATTATATTCTGTGAACTGTAAACAGAAACACCTCTGTTTTCTTGTTATATTCTCCAAAGTATATAAGCACTAGTCTGCTGCAGTACTACTTTTTGGCTGTTTCTGCATCCAGTGTTCTTACTTCCCCCCACAGTTTAAGAACATTGAGCGTGACATCACACCACACTCATCCCTCGGTTCCCCTTGGTTGTCATATGGTTGTGTCGCAAATAAGTAAGCACATGATGTGTTCTTGTTAGGGTCAGCTTAGATATTTTGATTCCTTTTTTCCACAAACAAAAACTCTAACCTTTTCTCCTTTTATTGAGATGGTGTGTTTAAGATCAGTTCTTGTTACTGAGCTTTAATCTCTGCAAGTTAAGTGTTGCCTTTCTGCTGAGGCTTGAATCTCCCCTAACAAAGGGCACGTGAATGCTCTTGCTGTGTCTTTGTGATGGACATACAATGGATGTGGTATTTGTACATTTTTCGGGCATCTTAGGCACAGATGAGAAATCGCTAGAAAGTTTAAAAAGTAACTATAACCACCCTTCTGCTGGAGGTTACTTTCCAGCAGCTGTGATGATAGAATGACATGCAGCAAAGTGCCTTCAACCACCTCAAAATTTGTCAGGTTGGATTAAACTGTTTCTTCTAATATTTTAACCTGGGCCACCAGGTTTTGTATTGTAACAGCTCGAAACAGTCTTGCCTAGATAGATGCTCCTTCTGTTGAGATCAAAGAGCCCCTCTTGCTACCTAAAGTGTCTGAGCATGCATTTCTCACGTGTTTTCCAAAATGATTTTGGTGATGTTTCTGCTTACAAATCTCAGGTATTCACTTATAAAGGTTTGTCACCAATATTTCATACAAGAAATGAAAGATCAGGGTGTGGTGATTGTGGTGACTGTGGGGGAAGACAAAGGAGCACGAGGTTCTGGTGGGAAAGTTTGATGTAATCTCCATGATGAAATCATTTTGTAAGAAGCTGTGAATTGTCTTAGGAAAAGATAGGCACCACCCATGCTTTTTATTTATTCACTGTCCTTACAACATTAGCATCCTGACCACCAGATGTTACCCGACAGTGGTATCCTCTCTCTGGTAGCAGGTTCATTACTGACTTCCTTGTGCTTGACGTACTAGAGCAGGATGTGAGATGTGGTAACTGGAACCTCACCGTGATAAGAGGTCTCCTCCTTGGGAAGTGGGAGACGTGACTTAGATTCAGATACATCTGAATCAGAAAGGAAGATTAGGATTCATTTGACATTTTGTGACTTTACCAAAATTCATATGTCTGATAATCCCACTCATGACTAATTGGACTGTTAGCACGGTTGGGAACCAATGGGCTGGTTAGTCTTGTGTGCTTTACAAAGAGCATTATAGTTGGCTCAAATGGATGGGCTGATTGAGGTTTTGAGGATTTTCAGGCATGACTGTCCCACCACAACTCCTATAACTCATAGGCAGCCGCCTTTCTGATAGAGAATTGAGAAAGCTGCTACTTGATTTTTTTGAAATGCTTGGGTTTTGGTTTTTTTTTTGCATAGCTCATTGATACACTGAAAATTTCAGAGGAGTTTGTCTGGAAAAGACTGAACTGCAGTGGCTCTCAAGGATTGCAAAAATGTCATGTTGGCATGTACTTGCTTTTTTACATCATCAAGAATAGCAGCTTGGATCTACCAAGTGCCTTCCAAGGCTTTGAACAATTTTATATAGGCGGCTTGCACAGTGTAGCAGTTATTAAAGAGTATTCTAAGTATATTGTAATAAATTTTATTTGATTCTGAAACCTGTTGTCTAAACTGTGAATGGAAGTAGTAAATTATTGGGCTGTATGGGTGAAGTAGGAGGAAGTAGCATTGGGCTTCTACCTCCAGCGTTGCTGATGAGATCGCTCAGGGTAGCGGAGAGTTTCTTGTTGGAGATTCTGTGTCTCCTGATGGAGCCATTGGCCATGGACCTGGGTTTCTTGGTTGTCTTCTACTTCTTTATGAATTTTGGGGTTGTTAGCAGGGATTTAGAAGCATGGAGCTTTAATTTGACATTAACTTTCTCATGGAAAAAACCTTGAAATTTTACAATTAGGATGGGTTCTTGAGCTTTCATGAGGTTCCTACAAGCATCTACACCATACTGGAGACACATATTGTCCTCAGTACAGGTGGTTGGACTTGCATGTAGGGGTTCAGGCATTGCTTCACTGCCCGTGCTCTGCACAGGGACTGACGTTTGCTGAAATCAGGGAGGTTTAGATTAGATATCAGGAAGAAATTCTTCACAGAGAGGGTGGTGAGGCACTGGAACAGGTTGCCCAGAGATGTGGATGCCCCATCCCTGGATGTCTTCAAGGCCAGGCTGGATGTGGCTTTGAGCAACCTGGTCTAGTGGAAGGTGTCCCTGCCCATGGCAGGGGGGTTGGAACTGGATGATCTTTAAGGTCCCTTCCAACCCAAACCAGTCTGTGATTCTATGATCCCTTTCATCAGTGCTGTAGTATGTGTGGATGACAACTCCATGTAGAAATGCTTTCCATGAAATGGCTAATGCTAATGTGATCATTCTGTGATACTTTCCTTCAGAGGTTTGGAGGCATCAGTGCTGAGAATGGACTTTATTATACCAAGTCAAGCCTTTTCTCTTCCATTTTCCTGAGCTGTAGCCGCACAAGCGCACAGAGAGGATGCCTTTGTTGGATTTGCAGTGGTGCTGCATTCCTCTCTGTCTGCATGCTTGCTCGCTGCGTTGTTATTGTACGCTGATTAGAAACACTGTCCTGTGGTTTGGGGCTTTTTTTTTTTTTTAAACAGTGGTTTGAGTGCTTGGCAACTCCTCATTTGAAACATTCTGCTTCATGACAGTTATAAATTTATATCAGGCTCTCTTCCTGGGTTTGTTCTGTTCATCTTTGCAGCAATTTATGTGAAACCAGCTATTTTATTCTGACACATTTTGATGCGTGGGTAAAAGGTACTGTAAAATGTCATTGTGGGGACAACTTGCAGACAGACATCCCAGCAGCCTGAAGCCTACAGTGTTGAAGGAGACAGTGGCAATTAACAACTGTCTCCTCTCTGTTTATTCATATTGTACTTCTTTACTTATTATTTTTCTTGATGGCTTTGCCCCCGTCAGTTGGGTTGAGCTTTGCCCCTGTGGGTTGCATGCCATTTTTAAGTTAGGCAGAAATGTTGGTTTTGTCAACTCTGTGTTTCTTTTAATAAGTCAAAACTTTTTGAGCCTTACCTGCATACAACTGTTCTGCTGGGGACCTTCGAGGATCTAGATCAGGTTAACGAGTTAAAACGTTGTATTTAAGTCCATATAGAAGATAGGACTCCCACAAAGCAAAAGCATGGCCTCCTGTGTACCAGCAGTTGCCAGTGCTGTCATCTTCAGCTGAGCAAATTCTTCCCAGCACATACAGATTTCACTTGACTTTATTTCACTTAGGAGGATACAAGATACGTGATTGTAGCACCTGCTCAAGCAGGGCCGTAGACAGGAGCAGATAAACTGTTGTGAACTGAGCTCCCATTTCAAGGTGTGATCTGTTGTTTCTTGGTGTGTAGTCAGTGCTTGTCCTCAGGGTATTACAAGGATTATGGAATGAGCATATGGTTCTTCAGAAAGGCTCTGCAAAGCTTAATGTGCGATCAGGTTTTCCTGATCATTCAGTAAATCGTGGTGTGTTGTCAAGAGGTTGTGTCTGACTGTGGTATTAACATTCAAGTACAGCCTTGTGTTGCTGGAGATACTGGTATTTCCAAAGTTAAGGAGAGGTAGTCAAGGAGACACCTGATTTTGAAGGTAAAATCTACATGTTTTGTAGATGCAACCTCTTCTTGCTGTAGCACTGATGGCAAATGTGGGCTTGACTGTAGACCCCATGCGTCTGCAGCCCTGCGGGGAGAGCTGCCTGTGCACTCTCGGTCTGCATCTCTAGTGCTTGTTAAATTAAATGAGCACGGACACCACATCCATAAATACTGCTTATATATACCTCTGGCAGCTGCCTCTTATCTTCAGAGCCACGCTGGCTTGTCTGCCGCAGAGCTGCCTCCTGGAACCATTCATTTTTCCTTTTTTAGTAGCTGGATGGTATTTTACTGCAGTGTTTGAAACGACTGCGTAATTTGGTCTA
The DNA here is from genome assembly GCF_000690775.1 of Eurypyga helias. Taxonomy (NCBI): domain Eukaryota; kingdom Metazoa; phylum Chordata; class Aves; order Eurypygiformes; family Eurypygidae; genus Eurypyga; species Eurypyga helias. The sequence continues at coordinate 25,107 of NW_010233586.1, forward strand.
GCACTAAGGTTTAGAATTTTTACGCTGTAGATAAACTTAGAAGAAAGGCTGTGTGCACATGAAAGGCTGCAGTTGTGTTCCGAGGTCTTGCTTTGTTGTCCAAAACAGCTTCTGATGTCTTTTTCATGAGCGAGATGGTGTATTAATGAAGCTAGCAGTAGTTAATGGATTCCCAGAGAAAGCATGGTGTATGTGTGCAGGGTGAGGGCAGTATTTGGTAACAGCGAGCTGGCCAAGTCCACTTAGTTTAGCAAATTAAATGCGGTGATAAGAACCCTTCAAAGAGAAAAGATTTGACTAAGAGAGCCCTGAGTCATGTCTGGGGGTATTAGAGTATTTTGATTCAGGTCTGTCTTGAACGTTGGACATCTCTGCAGCTACAGTATTCTTCTTCCTAAGAAGGTGAAATATAGCAGGCATATAGATGAAATAGAGGAAAGTGGGATTTTAATGGTAGCAGACTAATAATGCACGCTGAGGGTTGCTGTTGTCCTTCTCTCACCTCCAGGCATTTTTTTCTTATATTTTTATGTGCTCTTCTGCGGTCCTTCTACTGAGGTAGGAAAGTTTCATAAGACACAACTCAGGTATTTAAAAGAAAAATACAGACACACTAAATATTAAGTGTGGCTTGACTGATGTTTGGTAGGAAACATGCAGCCAATGCGGGAGCAGAGCACTTTAATCAAATCTTTGTGGAGAGCTTGGGGGTGGTTTTCTCTTGATCCTGCTTGTAATCTGAGCATCATTTTAAATTTAATCTGTGCAAGGAACTGCCCTCCTGGGCCACACCTGTCTTCCTGCTTCTATCTAAATAATTCAAAGAATTCTTTTTTTTTCCATCTCAGCTTACTGCAAGGCTCCAAGGCCAGTAGTTTGTACCTTGACTGATACAGCCATATACCTCTCTCAAATCCATTCAACATCTTGACTGGTGGTTCTCACTCCCCTTTTCCATCGTGCTAGAGATGAGCCTGGTGTCTGAGCTCCTCAACTGTCCCCACCTTGTTTCTATCCCGTTTGCTCTGCTTATCAAGCTGGCAGCTGTCACCTGCCTCTCTGTTTTTCACCAGTCTGCCATTTTTTCCTGTGTTCCTCATCAGATGAGGAAAACTTGTTATCAAAGTAAATACATGTGTTAGTGAATCATCTTTTACAACCCTCCAGAAAACAGATTTTTCCATGATGCTTTCAATTCATTTAGTTCTATTGGCATTTCTTAAGTGAATGACTTTGCAAAACCACTTCAACAGTTCTTTATAATTTTCTGCCTTTTGTGACCAAGGACGTTTTATCCCTGAGGGTTAGTTAATGAATTCATTCACACTTTCAGAAGTAGTCTGATGTGACATTGCCCAACAGAAGGGAAATAAAAGATGTGAGACAGCTTCTTGGGCAACAAGTGACCTGATTCTTCCTCTCCTTTAATTTTGGAAAGATGTTAGGAGCTGGTTGTTTGATGTGATGAGTGTCTCCATAAATATGTCTTGTATTTATCTTAACGTGTATTCATAATTGTGAGTGGAAAATGGCTATCTTAAAAACCAGAGGGACGGAAAGGGGCTGACGTATGTCCAGGGAGGTCCCTGCAAGCAGATGTTGTGAAGCACAAAAAGCAAGGCATGTTGTTTCCTGCCCCTCTTCTATATTGTAAGAGCAAGACATCCATGCAAACACATTTTTTTTAAGTCCCTTTGCACTGCCCTAAGCGTCCCTAGTTCCTGGGGTCTGCTAAAACTCATGTAATCCCAAGATATTTTGAAAATTTCTATTTGCCAGCTTTTATAGGATATAACATGCCATCATATCTTTGCTTAAATGGCTGTATGCTTTTTAGCAATGAGCGTTACATGGAGGTGCTTACCTGGCCACAGAAAGACACCATTGAAGTGCTCTGTGATGGTGTGCAGAGCACCCAAATTGCAATTGAGTCTGTGAAATGCTTTTTATTCTGCATAAATACATGCAGCTATAGGTCCGTGTGAAATCAGCTAATGATTAAATAGAAAAGTGCTTATGCAATTCAGGTCACATTTGCTAACTGAAATATTCAGTCTCCTAAAAATCTGTGATGTGCAGAAAAAAGCAGAGAGTAATAAGTATTGAACCGTGTTTTTAGTGTGGCAGTAAAGCAGGAGAAGACAGTGCAGATCTTCTGTCTGCCTTTGCCAAGGACTGTGCAACCTTGCTCAGCCCTTTCATTGTCTCATAAATTCATCATCCCTGGGTCTGTGCTGACTCAGTTAGCCAACTTGGAGAAAGTCCTTGGGGTGGAAGGAGAGTTAGGGTTTGTGTCCTTTTGCTAAGTTCAGTGGAAGTTAGGAAACACCAGCATTGTGCTGTGTGGAGAAAGGAGAGGAAGGAACCTTTGCCCAGGAGTGGTGGGGCAGGTACCTCTCTCCCTTCTGGTGGCATGAAGCCATTAGGTATTTTCTTTCGTGTCACAAAGTGTCACTTCACTCTGACCTTCTTTACCTGGGATGAATTTCTTCCTGATGAATACAAGACATTTGACATGTTCATGAATAACCATCACAAGACGGTATTTCCCATGATAAACTCCACTGCGTTAGTGGCTTAAGCTTAGGGAGAACATCTAACTTTGAGCATGGTAACAGTTAATTGGCAGAGACACAACATAGAGAAGCCTTGCAGAGAAGACCTTAACAAGAGGAAAAAAGTGTTTCATTATGGTAAAGAACTGAGTGATGTTTCATTAGCTTATATGCTGGTAGTGGTACTGTCTAGTGCCTTTTTCAGACCATTATAAGGAGAAAAGGAAGGGAGTTCCAGGGCCAAATAGCACAACATTACCTAAGATGTTAAAAAAAAAAAAAAAGAGAAAAGATCATAGTTATCATAGTTGCAACTAATCATGAGCATTTAACAGACTGAAGATATTAGAGGAGAAAAGTGGGAAGCAGACAAAATAATTAATAGCGTGACTAAAGTGTAATGAAAACTCTCAGTGCTGAAGTTGGAGGACAGGGACACTTAATAGAAAGTAGCAAAACTGCTGGAAGCTCCTACTTATACCACACCCCATTAGCTTGAGAGACTCATTGTCACCACAGGTTATTTGCATCAGGAGCTTAGCAGGATTCCTTTGAAGATGTGGTACGGTGATGAGCATATTCAGAATTAACAGAAAAATATTAATAGAAGAAAACTGAAGCTCCACAAAGCTTTTAAGAGACAAGCAAGCGTCTCTCCTTCAGGACATGAGGGTAACCTGTCAGTGTAGAACTTCAAAAGAAACTTTTTCATGGGATCAGCTTTCTCATTTTTCCCTTCAAAATGCAAGGAATATCTGTGCTTGGTGACAGGTTAAGGATTAGATGAGACTAGTGGTTTTATTGGACTGGTGTCCTGCATGTATTTGGTCATGAGATGAAGCATCCTTTCCTGATTAGGAAGACTGAATCCATCAACACTGGGTCTTTTATTAACTGATTTTCATGACTTTTTCACATTATGATATGATTATATGCCCTGACGTTCCCACGAAGCGGTGCATGGGAGCTGACGCTGAGAACTGGCTGAACGGAGCTCATGTCTATGAGGATCTCACAAACCTGAAGAACTTTGTGTTTGACAACAGACATTGAACACCATGGGAACCCAGTGCATGGGAACCCAATGCAGAGACATTACCGTTACTCTTCTGTGCCACCATGGAAATTCTTGTGTCTTAGCTGTGTTCAAACTATTTATTTGGCACTAATATCTGGGGAAAAAGAAAGGAAGACTCTCAGGTTTCAAAATTCCTGAGCAGTGTCCAAAATAAGAACTCCAAGAAGGGAAATGCTGACTTTCCATGGACTGCTCTGTCCATTACCAACTTCTCTCCAACTGTCCTTTCTGTAATCAAACCCATTATTGACTATTTAAAGGGGTTTTTTTAATTACATCTGATTACTGAAAAGATGCTTCAAATTCAGAGGCCCTCTTGTTACTTAAATTTAGCCTAAACTCATGTGAAAAAGTTTATAAGAAAGGAAATAAACCATTCCCGGGTTAGCAAGTCAGCTCTTCCCACTCAGGATGTAATCTTGGTACAGTTGCTTGGAATATGGGTTTTTTTCATATAATTTCAATCTGAATACATTTAGATTGATTTCTACTTAGCCTAAGGCTGTTTATCAATGGTTGTCATAGGGGAGGGTGTAGGAGCTCTATGGCTTGACAGAATGTATTGTACAGACTTCACCTTTACAGCTGTAGCAGCTGAGGTGTGACGAGAAATAATTGTCCTTTGAGGAAGCTTGCCAAAAAAAAAAAAAATTGCCTGTAGTGAAGGTGATGATACACCAGCAGAACAAGTTTTTTTACACTGGTGTCTTCTGCTTAGGAAGAGCCAACAGAAAGGCAGGATTTGGCGTATAAAGGCTCAAGTACTATTTTTGGCAGTGCATTGGGCTTCCTAGTGAGAATGCTAGTGTGCCCGTAACGTGGTGAGCGTATTTCCCTAAACGCAGCCTACAAGTTCCTCCTCAGGTCAGGTCACGCATCTACTTCTTGTGCCACTAAGTAACCTATTAATTTATTTATGTACCGGTTTAACTGTGAAAACACAGACTGAAGGGGATCTCAGCTTGTGCTTGTGGTAGAACAGACTCTGGATCAACATAGGTGGGGGACAAACATTTATTTTTTTTTATTTGAAAAAAGTGTTTGAAAACTTGTCTTCAGCAGAGACTTCAAATTTGGCTGCATCCTGGCTCTGTTCTTCTGCAGCTCTTCATGATGGGCTCATGATTGCTCCGTGTGAGCACCGTTCAGTAGAGGTGCTCCATGCCGTCCTTTCCTCCGCAGGGAGAAGCAACAACCACAGGCTCATTTTCTGCAGGAGTTTCATTTCAGGAAGAGAGGTTTTTTGGTTTTGGGGTTTTTTTTTCATTTCTTTTGATTTGTTACAGATGACATTTTTCTAACCACACTGTCCAAATCAGAAGCCTGAAGACTTTGACTGAAATCTTTTTAGGAAGATGACACTTGTAACCACATTGCTTCACAGTTGAGACTTTGAGAAAATTGCTAACAAGTTTTCTGTTGACTTAGTTTGGTTTTGACTGTAACCTGAGTGCTTTATCTGAAAAGCACGACCACAGCATATTACAGATAATCAGCTACAATTTGACAGTATTATAGATGGGGACTTGCAAAACGTCTCTAAAAATAAATAGAAGGCAGGGTCTAGTCTGTGGTGGGGATGACGGGTCTCCCATCTGTCTCCTTCCAAGTCCTGCCTACCACCAACTGAGATGCAGTGTGGGTCCTCAACACCCACAGAAGACATTGTTCTCCTTTCAGATTTTCCTCTTCGTTTTCCCCATTAACATCCTTCTAACAGCAGGAGGATGAGTAAGGAGGGGGAAGGTTGCAGGAGTGTGCTGACAGTTCCCGTGTTACTCCTCTGGAGTCGTGTCAGCACAGGAACAGCGTGAGCTGTGTCAGTGGGAACGTTTGCAAGATAGGGAGCGGTGTAAGGATGAACACGTTAACCCACGATGAAAAGAGTGCAGTGACATTAAAAATGCTTTTAATAATTTTAGTGATCAATGTCAAAGTTTAGATTTCTTATTTCCTAGGGTAGCAGGTAACCTGGCAGCTCTGAAGGACTTTCTTGTCAACCTGATGATATATTGATGCAGGAACATTGTCTCACTGAACAAATCCATTGATTTGACTTGCCCAGCTGTGGTTAGGACTTTTTTGGGAAAAGTGTCAACGTGGTTTGGGAGAGCCCCTAAAAATATCTCTGAGTAATGCAGACTGACAGGGTGGAGGTGGACCTTTGTCCAAGGAAGGTGGTCGTGGAAGGTACTGGGAAACTGATACTAGAGAAGGGAGAGCACAAGAAGAAGAAAAAAAAAAGGTGTTCAATACATGAACCTGATAACTTTATGATTGATTTAGTGACAAAATTCTGCAGTGCCTTCTTGTTTCAGTGTTGTATTGGAGAATGATTTGGTATCGTATTGTAATGACATTCCACTCTAGTTTTTCTCATTGTAAAATCCACTCACGAGTTCTGGAAAACATCATTGACACTTGCATCTCTTGGATAAAATCCATTGGCAGGACACCCCGCTGCCTCCTGGCTCTGGGATGATAGTGGAAGTTTTCTGCTGGGACGTGGCAGCCAGCTGGGATGGTAGCAGCCAGCAGTTGTGGTAGTGCAAGGCTTAGTGGGGCTTTTTTGGGATATAACCTTTTGCAGGTACATTCATAGAAATAAAACACAAAAATGAGCCTTTGCAAGAAGGTTTATAACATATTTAAATGAACTTTTCCTTTTTTTTTGCCATAATTAGGCTCATCTTGCAGTATTCACTCTTCTTCCAATGGTGCTTTTAAAGATATTTTTCCTTCTCCTTAATCAAACATAAAAGTAATAAAACCACCTTTTTGCAGGCTGGAGTCAGCATGATGCATTAGTGATTCAAGTTCTCTTAGGAAAAGCAAACATGAGAATGACAGGATTTTAATATGATGCTAAGATAAAATATGAGTATGGAAAATTACATCATACTTATCCAGCCCCAGTATGATATAATACTCCTTGATGCCAAGATAGGGATTAAGCTAGAGTCTGATATCCTGCAAGAGTACTTTCCTCTGGGTGTTAAGCCTCTGTTTTTTAAAAAAATAAGCTAAGCCTGCCTGTCTCAGCCTATGTCCCGTGACCCAGAGGGGAACCGCAAAAGCTGCTTAATCTGTCTCCTGCCGCAGGACACGGCTGTGAATGTAAACCAGACGTACGATGTATTGGGTAATAAATAGAAAGCGAGCAGAGCAGCAGGAAACCATAATTCTCCATGCGTGCACGTGTGTGACTTGGGACCTACTGAATAGGCTGAACCTGATGTGAGATAAGAGTGAGACACTAAAAGCTGCCTTTGGACAAAGAGGGATTTAGATCTTGCCTAAATTCCAGCAACTTACAGTTTTACATCTATTTTTTTTCAAATCCAGAAACATTCTCCCTACTTCGGTGGTGATGCGCTGGCAGGTTTTGCATGCAGTGCTACTATACTTCATCACCATCCTCCTTGTTGTCTGCTCCTTCCCTCGCTTAGCTCTGCTTCACAGCTACATGTCTCCCCCTTCCTTAGATGTTACTCATCTCAGAACAGGGATGCCAGACCCAACAAGCCATCCCTCGGCAGTTGTTCTCTTGTCTGTACAGCTACGAACCCGAGATGAAGCCGTCTCACATATTTTTTTTTTTCTAGTCCTCATGGAGCAGTAACAAGTTCAGAGATAAAAATTGGATTTTAATAGTATTTTAGTACATGCGGTAGCTACTTCTCTGAGACATACTTTTATTAGTACCTAGCACCCTAAGCCCTATTCAAATAAAAGTATATCTTGAGACGGGTTTATTTAACCATGTAATTGATGATTGCTGCAGAGAGCATCGTCACCAAGATGCCTACGTGTGCCGTATTCAATTGGCTGCATGTCCGAGACTTACTGAGAAGAGAGGATTGCCTTCTGTTCCTGTTCGTGAGGCCCCTTTATGAGATACAAATCGAGTGTATTAGGAGAGCTTGAATTGCTCTTGGTTTTGCTTGTTCTAATCTCAGATAAATCCTATCCTCAGTAGTGGTACAGCTCTTCACACTGGCTAAGCATTGCCAATACATATTCTTGTTTAAAAAAAGAGCTAAATGTGGATTTTTTTTCTTTAGAATAGAAACGGATTTATTTCACTGTTTACTCGTGCATGCAGTGTAATTTTGTTGAATGGATGTTTTGAGTCATATAAGAAAACAAATACACTTTTTTCCTGACTCCCCTACCCCCTCAACCCCCTCCATTTGAAAATGATGTATATGGTTCAAACCTGCAGAAGTGACTGAAGGAGGGAAACAGCATCAGAAAATGTTTGGTAAATACCATGGGCAAAGTTCAGTAGGTATTAAGATGTGGTTTTTCCTCTGAGTCATCTTGTGATAAGACATTTGTGTTACAGTAAGTCCAAATGTAATTATGAAGCCAAATTTCACCTTAGAGAATAAATGGGGGGAAAATGGGAATGGCTGATAAGGATTTTAAACCAGACATCAAATTATAACAAAAATCAAATCCTGTGTATGGTAATAGCTCACTAATTTTTTTTTTTTGGTAGGATACCAACAGGTTCCTGGGATTTAGTGCCAAATCCCTATGAGCAGAAATGCCAGTTGATTCATTGGGTAACGAACTGAACATTTATTCCACTTATTAAAAGAAAAGCAATCAAACAGAGCTCCCGTAGAGCTCCTAAAAATCTGTGTATAGATTTGATTTTTTGAAGGATTTCCTGAAGAGGAAGAATCCTGGTGCTGCTCCTTTCCCCCCCCCCCCCCCGAATATTTCATTGGAAGCACCTTTCATCCTTGTATAGAAATTATAGGAAGTCTATAGAAGGCCCTAAGGGAGAAGGGGATATTTCCTTTCTTCCTGTGTTCATATGTTATTTCCTGAAGGGAAGATGGATCTCTGTTCCTATTATACGCAAGCAGAAAATGAAGTGTTTTGTGGAGCTTGGCTTTACTTGACTTAACTCCTATCTCTGTGTTCTACATGAAGTCTTGCAAACTTCACGCCCAGAAGGAAACATTTCTCGCCATCCTGGAATTATTCTAGTTGGTTTTTGTACATATTTGGTGATAGCAGTCTGAAAGGCGAGCGTGCATCGCTCGTGTTCTTCCTAGAGGGCAGGAAACACCCGCACATGTGTGTGTTCATGTAATGTTATGGAAGAGCTATTGGATTACTAGGAGAGAAAGAATCCATAGGTAGTTCATACAGCTGTATCGAGATCATTCCTATTTTAAGAACTAAATTTTTGGAGGCTGTTGCACGTTCTTATTGGGAGGATTACAAGGATAGTTGCTTATAAAGCCAGAGTTTTTGGGATGCGTGGGAGTTTGGCATTTGTAGGGAATGCAGGTGCTGGCAACGGGTTTATGCTGTGGGAGCAAATAACGTTGATAATGTCCATTATGAGAAAACCACACACATGGTCTCTAGGGAGAATGTAGAAAAAATGGAGAAAGAAAGGACCATGACCAACGAGGCAACTAGTCACCTTCTAGGCTAACAGCAGGCAACAAGTCATTGCTGTCTTCTCTTCTACTTTAAACGAATTTTCTGGAGTTGTGCCCGAGAAATGGCATTGAAACATCCTGTTTTCAAGTACTCAGGGGCTTTAGAAATTCACGTTGACCAACTAAGTTGTTCAGTGTGTCTTTATGGATGCTTCCTAGATTTGCATAATCCTGAAGAAATAGGATAAGGGTTGCACACTGTCACAGTTAATAAACTCTACAGCCTTTTAATCCTCATTAGGGCTTTAATTCAGTTTGGTGCTTACACTTACTCTTCAGTTCTACTTTTTAAGTCCACTTCTTATTAACTGAGTCTGTACTTAGGAACTGAGGTCCAGAAACTCAGCTCTGGGTTCACACACCCTTCATAAGCTGCATTTTTTACTCTAGTGACCCAAAATAGATTGCTGCTCTCTAGTATGTGTATGTTAAAGGGCTTTTTTTTTTTTTTCCCTTGTGCAAAATGGTCTTTGGGGTTTTCTGCCTCACTTTTCTCTAGAGGAGAGTGTGGTGCTTCCTGTGCTCAGGAAACTCAGTGGCTGTTAAAATGTAATAGTAATTGCTTTTTTAATGAACTGGTCACAAGCACTGCCAGTACCCAAAAATCCATCACCCAGCCTTTCTTTTCTCTTTGTCCAGGATCAGTCTCTTTCTTCGCATTAGTGGTGAGGGAAGATGGGCAGATCTTTCAACGAGCATTATATTTAAAGTCTTCAGAGGTCTGTAGCTGGCTCTTAAATACCACTTGGGAATCATTTCTTACCCAGAATTGATCAGTGCATCAGCATAATGCTCTTCCTAAGTGATAACAAAAGGGATAAGCTTTGCTTTGCTTTGCTTTACTTTCGCCTTATTCTAATTTTCTGAGTCTCTGTTGAGTGATGCACTGCACCAAAATGGTTATTTATTTTACACAGGCTTTTTTTTTTAAACAAAATGTTAGTAGAAGTGTTTATGCTGGTTACAAGAGTCCTTTATCCTATGTTTTGATTCTGAGTCAAAAATGTTTGGAGCTGAATGTCAGAGGCTGGTTGCTGTTCCAGATACCGTCTATGGCTGGCTTGGTTTGGATGGAATAATTGCAGAGAGGATCTGGCTTTTGCATGTCAATATCCCTCTGGATCTCGCTGGAGATACTGGGGTCTGCACACCAGAAAATGTCATCTTGGCTGTGGAAGTTTTTGATTAGAACCACGTACTTCCCAGCAGTCTCTTGATGGCTTTTTCTTCAGCAGATCTGTTTGCCTTCTGATACCTGGGATGTGCAATCGCTGGCGTGTTGCTGCAATTATGTATGATAAACCGATGCTGTTTACCTTGCAAAGCCCTTCAGCATTTGTTTCTACTCATCTTCTATTCTCCAGGCTTTATTTATTCCCCTTACTGTGAAAAAGCTGTAAATATTAGAGGTTTTGTTGTTAGAATTGAACTACTGCTCACTCTTGCTCATAAATTAGATTATGAATCCAGTAAGTATCATGGGCTACATGCTGGGGAACTTCTTAACCCAGCAAATGATGTGACAATTCCAAGAACGAATTAACTGGGCATCTGCCAGGAGGGCAGGTCACCACCATTGCCTTCAGGGTCTGCGGTGGCACTGGGCGGGGAGAAGCTGGCGTCTGCAGAACGAAGACCAGGGGCTCTGTCCGCTGGTTTGTGGGCATCTCTTCACCTTTCGGAGTCATCTGTTGGTTTTACAAGGAGCCAAAAGCAGGGCAGAGCTTGGCATCTCTACTGGGCTGTGTCAAGATGACATCAAGAACTCTTTTTGGTAAGAGGATCTTGTGTTAAGCTGTCACTGGGCACCAAACCATATAAATAACAAGTGGATCGAGCTCAGCTCAGTTGCGGTGGACCACCTTGATGGCAGCCTGCGTTCAATTCGAGATGTATTTTGGGTTAGGAGGTTCCCCATTAGATTACACACTGGTAGATACTTACGTCTTAACTGCTGATGTTGCCCCTACAACAACCACCCGTGCTCCTTCACACAGCTGGAGACTTCTGCTTTTGGCTTCAGGACTGAGTCCAGAGTTTAGAAGATGGGCAGTCCATCTTTTCCAGTATTTAACGCCATAAAATTCAGCTGGCAGCTTGTAGCATGAAATTGCTCTCTCAGATTTTTTTCTTTTTTTAATGAGTTGTGGCAGGGTGAGTAAAAAGTTGCTGTTTTAACCAAGGTTTTGAGAAGTGAAAAGAATACTTTTACCTAGGTTATCGATGTATAAGTTGTTGCGGTTTCTGAATGTGTAGCAAGGTGAAAGAAACCATAATTCTGGCATTTATTAAAAATATGATTTTTTTTTTTTCCTGAGAGCTGTACCAGCTCTGGCCATCCAGCCCACTGCACAGGCTTCAACAGCGGCCGACAGAAGCAGTACCGAAAAAAACCCTAAAATACCACCCTTTCACATCATTGCACACAGCCCTTTTCTGGTTTTTGTTCTTCGTGACTCATCGCTTCTGGGGCAGAGGGTTGTATGGGACTGTATCGTGCAAAGATGGTATTGTTATAGCAAAGAAGCGTGTAAAATTAAAGTTTCATAGAAAACAAACATTTTTTAAAATAGTGATTTTGGGAATTTGATTGCAACCAGGGGAACAACCTTTTAGGGAAAGGGAAGAAAATTCAAATTTTCTTTTTTTTTTTTTAAAGCAGACAGACAAATTAGAGTGTCAGTGCTGGTTTTTTGGTGGTGTTTTGTTTTGTGGGGTTTGTTTGGTTTGGGGTTTTTTTAATAAGTTTTGGTGGAGTTCTAACCCTTTCACTTTCCCTTGATTATCTGGGTACCAGCAAATGTTTTTAGTGATGCCAGCAGAAAAAGACCTTTTCTCAGGGTTTCAAATCTTGGCTGAGTGCAGAATAACAGGCGTAAGAAATCCTGACCCTGGGGAGCAATGCTGATGCTGTAGGGACGGCAGCAGACAGAACATGTGCTCATATATGTTTAGGTAGTTTGTAATCTTCAGAATTAAGAATCTACTGAATGCGTACAAATGTGTTTTACAGAGGCTTTTAATTTGAGCAAATTTGGTTTTCTTAGATTATATCTTTTGCCATCTCTAAAACACAGGCTGTCGCAGCCGAAACTCTAAGTCCTTGCTCCAAAACACTTCAAAGAGAGATTTTAATTCTTAAGTCTACCCTCCCCTTGCTTCTTTTGACAGAAGCTGTTTCCAAAAGTCTATCTATTTTAGGGTAGCCTGAATCTGATCCTCATCACAAAAAACTTGTCGAATAATTTGGCAATGCAATCTTATGAAAAAAATGAAATGTATGAGGATCTTAGCAAAAGCTGGCCAACCCCAATATGTGGCATTACTACCCTATAATAAATTAAAAAATTATCCTTACTAGCCTGATATGCAGGAAACCTATTGCTTAAAACCTTGTCTTCAGCTTATTTCCTGCATCGCCAAGTTAAAGTGCGTTTGATCTATTTTGTTTTCGCATCAGCAATATTTTTGCCTGTGTGCAAGATGTTGTGCTCGCTTTGATCCCCGACAGATTTGTTTTGGCGTTGCAGGAGCTATTTTTATTTAGTTTTGTGAGTGAAATAAGAATGGTTTGAATGCCACGGTGTTCCAGATCTGCCTGAATGTCACATAATGAGACTTGCGGAAGAGACAAGAAGCTGTAAGTGACTACCTGAAGGCAAACCATATGTAATATATCCTGTATATTTCAGAGAATATTCTCCTTTAATATATGTAGGATAATACATACCGGAATTAATCAATATCCCAATAAATAGAGAAGCAAATGTTTAAGCACTTACTTTAAATGCTCTGCTGCATAGGAATGGATGTAAGCATCTAGTAATCACACACTGGAGCAGCTTGGGTGTAGGAAACCAGATTTCTTTGCCATGTGCATGGTGTAAATCCTGCCAAGAGGAAAGTGCATGTACAGTGAGGCAGTGCAAGCATCCCAGTTTCGGCCCTGCTGCATTTCATCATCTGTAGAGTGTGCAGGGCAAAGTGCTGTTTACATCACCGCAAGTCCACTGTGACGGCACATCTATCGAGGAATTATCTGCATGTGTTGGTACAATGGGGAGAAGAAATTGGTTTATAAGAAGCCAACAGATTTGCAAATGAGATCCATGTGTACATGTGCTCCCCCTCATATTCTCTATATGTTGCTTTGACAGGAGTTTATTACCAGCTCTTATGATACAGCCATCACTTCTAAAAATAGCTATTGAAGAATTTGCAATCTGAGCCATTGATTTTGAGTTCCAAACATAGCAAGGAAAGCAGCTTTCTGTAGGCTTCCCAGCTTGCCATGACGCTGAGCCCACCTCCAGAAGAAGAACAATGGATTATAACCCTCCCTTCACATTCCTGGAGGAAACTGGGCAATGCTGGGCGGTGCAGGCTCAATGATATCATTATCTGTGTTAGGAAAAAGAGGAAAACTCAATGGTGAAGTCCTGCACATCCTCTATAGGCTCTAATAAAAAGAGGAAAGAAAAGTATTGCAATATAAACCCATATATGACTGTATAGAGGAAATGATGCTATTCTTTGTTGGCTTTAAATAGAAATGGTTTTCATTTTTAATTGCATGCCTTAGTGTTGGAGCAGTTAATTGGGCTGGTTTACACTAGGGCAGAGCATTACGGCAGAGAGAAACATTCCTGGGTCTGGGCCTCCGTCTTTCCCCAGAGACTGATTTTTTTCTGGTGTGACAGTGGCACTGATTGTTTTCCAGGTTTATGCAATCTAATAAGCTGAGATGGAGCATGGAGTTAGAGGGTTGGTCTTGAAATTTTTTATTAATCACTGAAATATTCCCCCACATTTTTGGAAGTTTAAAAAAAAAAAACCCAACCAAATAAACAACCCATGTTGTTGGTAATAAAAACAATTAAAAAACCCCCACTCTCCCAAAAAACCTTTTCTTCAGTAAAGGGAAGACAAAACAGTTACTTGAAAACAGACCTGTTCATCTTTCTAAATGCCAGCCACTTTCCAACACTTTCTGGGTAACTCAGGCGTTTGAAGAGCTCACACTCCGTGAGCGCTATATGATCTGTGTATAACAAATCCTTTAGGTTCTGTTGCTCATACGTTTATTTTCGGTTTGTAGCCATGATTGGGGGCGGTGGGGGGGAAGGAAGTAATTCCTATTATAATTATCCTTGCAACGTGGCTTATCTGACAATGTTTTTATTGCCACCAAGCAATGGTTAGCAGCATACAGAAGCTTATTTACACTGTGAGCTTGTGAGCATCCTCAGACTGGTGTGGTTGGGACCATGGCAGGAGTCATGGACCATGTTACTGCCTTCTGTTCTAACTCAGGAGGGAGAGAAAGCAAGGCCACATACCAGATTAATTGCATGTTAATAGCAAAGTGTTGGCAGAGTATCATGTCTTCATGGTAAAAGAGGTTATCACAAAAAAATGCAAGGAAAAAGAGGCAGGAACAAGCTGATAGAAGATAAATGATGCTATGTGACCTTTATTCTTTTGCTTGGGGTTAGTGAAATAAATCCACTCAGTTTATGAACCTTGAAGGGAGGGTTGGTGTGAGAAGGATTTCAAGACAGTGCGTAACAAGCAGCTGATTTGTTATAGTTTAAGGTTTTATTGAAATAATAATTACATGTGAACCTTCTGTTTCCTTGTTTATTCTTCTGCAGTGGCTAAAATCATAGAATGGTTTGGGT
>NW_010233587.1:0-1221 GCF_000690775.1 Eurypyga helias
CCCCTACCTTGGGACCGGGCACCGGGGGCACCCAAAGGAGACTGCTCCCGATGGAGGCCCTGCAGCTGGAGGCTCCTGCCCCCCCGGGTCCCATCGCCCGCCAGGGAAGGGGTCAAGGGGTTCCCCGCTCACTTGTTGACGGCGAAGTCGAGGATTTCAGCCGAGTGCCCTCGGTACTCGCTGAGCATCTTCCCTGAGCGGGCGTCCCAGAGCCGCACAGCCCCGTCCAGGCTGCAGGTGTACACCACCGCCGAGGTCTCCTCCCACAGCAGCTGTACGATCCCCGACTGGGGCAGGAGGAGGCCACAGGGTCAGCACTGGGCACTCCCAGCAAGTCTTAGCTTCCCCCCACAGCGCTGTCTGCCATGCCCAAGAGACAGGAGAGCCAGCCCCCAAGGCCAAGCTCTGGGGCACATCCTCTGTGCAGGGGCTGCGGCTGCCTTCGGGGAAGCCCAAGGCACTAAGAGAGAAGCACAAACTGGGAACTGGCCTCAGGAAAGCCCCTGGGCTCCAAAGGAGGTCGTGGATGGACCCACAGACCCACACCGCCCCCCATGCCCAGGGGAGAGAGGGTAGGGCAGTACCTCGTGTTGGCACTTATGCCTCAAGCTCTGTGTGGAGAGGTCATAGATAGCCAACGTGCCGTCCAGGTAGCCCACAGCAGCCAGCGGCATCCTGCAGAGAGGGAACAGGCATTACGTGGGCCTGGAAGCACGGGAAGGACCAGGGTTGAAGACAAAGCACGCTGAGAAGATGAGGGAGATCCCGATGACTGGAGCCACGAAACGCCTCGGTTCAGGAAACCGACCGGACAGTGAAAGCCAGCAAGGGGACAGAGGCTCAGAAGGGAGAAGACAACGTCCTGGCAGGGAAGATCCCCAGCAGCCGTGTCTGGAGGGTATTCTGGCAAAAGAGTGGCCCATCCGGCTATCCCAGAAACCCAGCACGCTGGGGATCCTTGTCCTCCCGGTCACACACACAAGTGACCCGGAATACCCCCAGCCAGCTGGGGAGGACGGGTGAGAGCAGGACAGGCACGAGGGACGGCAACAGGTCTGTTAGGAACCACCATCCCCCATAAGGTCCGACTGTCACCCCCCCAGGCCACGCGTCCCCGAACTCACACGTTACAGAAGCCCAGCGACTCCACCGAGTTGGACTCGGCCTCCTCACCCTCGCCGGCGGGAGCCTTGGGGGCCACGCTCTCCATCTTGAACACGC
>NW_010233587.1:1322-1573 GCF_000690775.1 Eurypyga helias
AGTCCCCAGGGAGATGGGAACTGGACACCCAGGCACGCCGAGGTCTCCCTGATTATCCAGGATTGAGCCGACACCCCCCAGAACCTCAGCTCTTCGGAGCAAACGAGGGGGAACTTCCTTTTGCCAGCCCAGCGGGAACAGCCGGCTACAGGTCCCACCAGAGAGCAGTTGTTGGCCAAGGGTGCCTCCTGCTGGCCGCCGGTGGCCACCACAGGCTGCTCGGGGCCAGCAGAGCCCTGAACCACGCGGGG
>NW_010233588.1:0-677 GCF_000690775.1 Eurypyga helias
GAGACCACCTGGGATTTTTGCCGGGCACGGGGCGCTCCCGGCTGAGCGCGGCACATCCTGACGGCCCAGGCTCCGTGCTGCCGTCGGGAGCTTCTCAGAAGGCGCCTTCCTTGGGAAGCGTGTTTGGGAAATGCGCTTTACCCATGGCCGTACCTCCCCGAGGAGAGCGAGCATCCCTCAATTATTCATGGCCAAGCGGGCGCCCAGCACACCCAAACCTCCCGTGGCAGACTCCGGAGCTCTCGCAGACTCCGGAGCTCTCCGCTCCCGCTCTGCCGTCTCCTGCCTTTCCCTGCCTGGGATCCCGGTGAGCCCTTTCCTGGCAGAGCCGAGGAGGAGCTGGGGAGCGGTTGCTGTGAGGCTGGAGGCTCTGCCAAGCCCACGGCTGCGTGGGGCTGTCCCCTCGCTGCCGGGGAGTCTCCAACCAGCACCCGCGTCCCTCAGCGGAGTGTGCCCTGGCCTGGGGGGCCGGGGAGGGGAGACCCCCGAGCCTGGAAAGCGTGTCTGGTTGGGTGAGAGCTTTCAGGAGGGTTTTTATCATAAGAGCACTAATGGAACTCAGCACCAGCCTAATGAGCTGTGCTCCTCCGTGAATCTGATTCACGGAGGCAGGAATTACCATAATTGATTATCCTGCTGCGCGGCTCGGAGCGGTGTTTGCTAACACAAGTGCCTGG
>NW_010233589.1:0-1802 GCF_000690775.1 Eurypyga helias
GACCACCTCTCCCGGACTGGCACCAACCCACCCCTCCATGCTGCCCACAGACACAGACAGCCAACTCCAAGGCCTCAGCCTTCCAAGTCCCACCATATCCAGGATCCGCAGGACACGCGCTAGACCCTACACATCCGGAGTACGCCTGAATTACGGAGACAACTCTGGAGCCAGCCGTGAGCTCCGCAGATTCCCACGGCCTTTGCACAAGAGCCCCCCCTGACACCTTCAAAAAGGTGTCACGGGAGGTGCCAGAATCCTCGCGAGAGAAAAGCTCAGGACTACCAGCATCCAAACAACACCTGCGTTCCCTGGGGCTCCGTAACAGCCGGACTTTGTTAAATGTGCATCAGTGCAAGAAATCCAGCTGTCACAAATGGTGACTGCTCCCCGCCACCGCAGTCACTGGCGGAACATCGTGGCCAATAGCAGCAAAACAGGGTTTGCTTTTCCCCTTAAATGGAGATCCAAGACCTGATTCTGAAACAAAAGCTGGAAGATATTTGAAGATCGCTTTAATTAAGCCCGGCACCCTGCAATTCCCTCCTGGGTGATTCCCAGAGCGGTGCAGATCTGCAGAGCTAATCTCTTCCAGCCCCTGAAAGTCACCTGTTAAGTAGCCAGAGGATACACAAGAGCCAAGACTGGAGACACGAGCCGGAGGCAGCGCCACAGGGCTTCCTCGGGCTGCATCAGGATTGTTTCTCAAAACACAAGTTGCATTACAGAGCAGTGTCCTACAAGCCCGTGCGGGTCAGCTCCAGCGCAGACTCTGCACCACCATCAGGCTCGAGAGCAGCCATGCGCCATTCCTGGAGAATCAAAGCAAAACCCACAGCACACACCCCCCCAGACACAAGCCTCCGTGAGCCGGGAATCGTGCCTACGCGGGGGGCTCTGCGGAGCGCGGTGCTCTCCCGGCAAGGCGGCTGCCAGCGCCCCGGCGCACCGCAGGAGCCGATCCAGCCCCGGACAGCCCCCAGTTTCCACTCATCCCTCTATTCCGAGCCAGCCAGCTCACTAACTTTCCCGACTCACCACCCCATGGACCAGAAACTCAAAAAGTTTGCTTTTCGTAGCTTTGCGAGCCCCTCCTGTAACTTCGTCTGTAGCCATCAGGGTCTGCTCAGCCTCTCTCACTCTCTCTCTTCCTCTTTCTTTCCCTTTTCTGCCTTTTTCTCCAACTCTCCCCTCTGAGTCCTGCTGGGCTCTCACACTTCTAATAGCGGGAGTGGGGAGGGGGCCCCTTCAGGGCCTTGCTGACGGCCCACTCGCGCCAGCCTCAGCTGCTGCATTCCTCCGCTGATAAGCCAGAAATAGTTTGTGCTGCCGGGCGCTGCGTGTTTGCTCTGCAGGGACAGAAAATCCAGCGTTTGAAACCTCGCTGTCCAAACAGCACAGATAAGCAGGAGGCAGATTGAAAACATGCCTCAGCTTTGCCGTAGCCGCGCCGCGGCCTCTCCTCGGCTGCGCCGGGGATGGCGAATTCTGGGGAAGGGGGGAGGGGGCACCTTCAGCACGACATGAAATTCGGTGCCTCCCAGGGAGTGTTTTCCCATTGGAAAATGCAGCAGGCTGGCGGTGAGAAACAATGGCTTTCCCTCGCTCCCACCGCTCCTCCTGCGCTGCGTTTCCAGGCCTGTTCCCCCGGGACCTGGCAGGCAGCACACAAACATCCACTGGCAGCTTTTCCAGCGTGTGGGATGGAGAACAAACCCCTTTGGGCACAAGGGAGAAACAGCAGGAGGCAGAAAGCTGGGAACAGGGAGGGAAAGTGTGTGAGAGCGCGGGGAAAGAAAGAG
>NW_010233590.1:0-472 GCF_000690775.1 Eurypyga helias
CCGTATTTCTGGGCAAATTGTTATATGCCTGCTGCATCCAGGACATGACAGCACTGACCGAATGTGCTTCTCCATCATCACATGAGCAAGCCTCTCTAACAGATGCTGCCAGCTGCTGAGTTGCTGGGCATATTACGGCCCACCTACTGGGCTGAGATTCTTGGAAGGGCTGCAAAATTCTGCGGTCAGGAGTTAAGAGCTCAGGCCGCAGCATGTGTCTGACTTCAGAGAAACTCAGATTCACAGCAGATGGACACCACCAGAGGGTCATTTTGTTTTTTTCCTTCAGCAACGGTGTTAGCAGCATAGCTACCTAGAACCACGACAGTAGGTTTCAACTTCCAAGTGAGAACTTAGCGTAGTGAGTACAAAATCATCGGTCATGGCAGCCTTGATACTGAAATAGTTTAAACATAAATATAAAAAAATAAACAGGAAAGCATGCAGTCATATTGGCCAATTAGCATGTGAA
>NW_010233591.1:0-3545 GCF_000690775.1 Eurypyga helias
CAAACCATCCTGGGATTCTATGATTAAAAAGCAATTTATCAGTTTGTTCCTGTATCTACTTTTGTGACATTTAACGCGTTTTCCAGATTACCAGCATCTTCAAGAGGTACAGCAGGGAACTTTTACATCCTCCTTCACAACGCAGTGGGTCAGGAAATGACCTCAGTTGTTCCATTGATTACAACTAGTGGATGAGGCCGGCCAGATTTTCCTTTTTTGGGTTTGCTAATTTTATATTTTTTTTTAAAACCAGCCTCCTGCTTCTGACATCTTTAAAATACTTTGATGTTTTTTTTAACAACTGTAGTGATTTTCTCATCAAATTCCATCTCCGAAGTTGAATGTTTTAGACATGGCTTGTTGGCCCAGGCTCCAGTAAAACTTAGCCCCTCCAGTGATGAAACAATTTGGTCTGTGTTAGAAGAGCTCAAGGCACGCTGCTTAACTACATCAGTTTCCCTGCTTCTCTGCCTCTTCTTGGGCTGGTTATGCTCACTTTCTCAACAATTCCATTTCTCTAAGTCATCCTTCAGCTAAATCCAATGATTTTGTGTTTGACTTTCAAAAAGATTCTGTACTTTATATTAACCATGAGCTCAACAATTGCATTAATGACAACCGAGCATTAACGACAACCAGGCATTAACGACAACTGAACATTAACAACAACCGAGCAAATACTCCAGTAACTTTTCATTGTAAACCTCACAGCTTTTCCAAAAACCACACCAGCCTTTTAATACAGAAGAAACTAAGACAGCTTGAACAACAATGGAAACGCTTTCCCCTGTGCTACCATGTATTTCAATATCTTGCAGGTGCGGTGACAGACAAAGCAGCAGCCTGAGCAATTCTGACAATAAGCTTCTATAAAAG
This sequence comes from Eurypyga helias, assembly GCF_000690775.1. Taxonomy (NCBI): domain Eukaryota; kingdom Metazoa; phylum Chordata; class Aves; order Eurypygiformes; family Eurypygidae; genus Eurypyga; species Eurypyga helias. The sequence continues at coordinate 877 of NW_010233591.1, forward strand.
TACATTCACGTAGTTTTGGCCCTTTGTCTTTAGGACTGCAACAAGCCAACAGCCACGTATGAGCACACGTGGAACAGTATAGAATCATGGAATGGTTTGGGTGGGAAGGGACCTTAAAGATCAGCCAGTTCCCACCCCACTGACAGGGGCAGGGACACCTTCCATAGCTCAGGTTGCTCCAAGCCTCATCCAGCCTGGCCCTGGACACTCCCAGGGATGGGGCATCCACAGCTTCTCTGGGCAACCTGTTCCAGTACTCCCACTCTCTCCAGGAAGAATTCCTTCCTGATATCTAATCTAAACCTCCCCACTTTCAATTTAAACATGTTACTCGTTCAGATTCTGTGTAAAAACAGCCTTTGCAGCATCTCTTGGGTTACTTGAGACTACAAAGTAATACGAGTAAAAATATTGCCATCGGTAGGAAGCGAGTAGAGAGCTGTAATTAAATGATCATGCTTTGGATGGCTTGACATACTCTCTACAAAGTCATTGTATTAAAGCCATTTTCCATTCTAAGCCCCCAGAACTGCTTTACGCGTTACTTAGCAGATGACTTCTGAATGATTGTGCAGGCTGCTTACCCTAAGCTGCTAGTTACTCGCCCTATCTTAACACTTTCTTTCCTTGTCCTTGTTCTTATCTGTGAACCACAGGGGATGAAGATTACCCATTAACCTTTCGGCCTCCGGAGCCTACAGAAATGGCTGGACATTGTGCTCCATCTCCCAAATAAAGGTGCGGTAACTGTAGACCCCTAAACATCTGCTACAGACACCAATTTTCTCTATCTGCCACCTCCTCCCATCCCATCAGCCTGTCCTTCCTAGCCCATTGATTCTGAGAGCAGGCAGATCAATTTGGGGGAAATTCCAGTTTGACACACTTACCCTCAGATGAAATCCCTTAATCATGTCTTGGCTCACATCCTGTGTACAGCGGACGTGAGGGTGGCCCTGGCCGGTAGAGCGCAGTAAGAAATGGAGAAAGGCAGTAAGCTTGAATCAGGGAATCATGGAATGGTTTGGGTTGGAAGGGACCTTAAAGATCACCCAGCCCCCCCCCCTGCCATGGGCAGGGACACCTTCCATAGCCCAGGTTGCTCCAAGCCTTATCCAGCCTGGCCTTGGGCACTCCCAGGGATGGGGCATCCACAGCTTCTCTGGGCAACCTGTCCCAGTGCTCCCCACCCTCTCAGGGAAGAATTCCTTCCTGATGTCCCATCTCCATCTCCCTCTTTCCATTTAAACCCATCACCCCTTGTCCTGTCACTCCCTGCCCTTGGGAAAAGTTCCCCCCGGCTTCCTTGTAGCCCCCCAGGCACTGGAAGGGGCTCGGAGGTCTCCCCGGAGCTTCCCTTCTCCAGGCTGAACCCCTCAACTCCCCCAGCCTGTCCCCATGGCAGAGGGGCTCCAGCCCTCGGAGCATCTCCGGGGCCTCCTCTGGACTCGCTCCAACAGCTCCGTGTCCTTCTGCTGTTGGGGCCCAGAGCTGGAGCAGAACTGCAGGGGGGTCTCCCCAGAGCAGAGCAGAGGGGGAGAATCCCTTCCCTCACCCTCCTGGCCATGACTGTCATCCTGGGCATCTCAACGCTTCTCGGTGAAGAAAGCTTTTAGGTAGTAAGGATGTTTTCAAATGTCATTTCAGTCTGTTCAAAACAAAACTTTTCTTAGGATTAGTACCCTGAAAAGTTTATTTTATAAATAGGTGGATGATCTGAGAAATCACAGTGAGTAGAAACGGCCAGAAGAACAAATTGAGGGGGAACTCTGCATAGAAATGAGCCGTTGAGTAGTAACTGCCAAAACCTCTATCAAAGTGTTTAAAACTGAAGACATTAAAATTTCCCGTAACTTCAAGCCCACCTTTTCCCACGTGTCCCTTGTTGTCCGAGTTCACGTTGCCAGTAACACGATGGCAAATCACGCCCAGACTGCAGCCATGCTTTCCTCCCTCTCCATCGGCAGCACTGTTCACTCTCCGCACGTCTCCTGCTCTCTGCCAGCAACGCTCGCCCCTGTGCCCACGCAGAGACGCGTTTTGGCTGCTGGGAACCCCAGAGTAACCAGCCCTCGGCACCTTCGCACTGCACGCCAGCGTTTAATTAGGTGATCGTTACCAACCAGGGCCTTAGTAAGGAAGGGGACAAACACTTGTCTTTGCTCACATTAGGATTACTCCAGCCAGAATCAGCAATGAGCCTCGTCCTGCACCGAGGGAAGAACTAGCCCACGCCGCTTTCCCGTCTTATGGGCCTGCTCCAGAAGGACCACAGGCACCAGCACTGTGGATATTCAGCAGATCCAGCTCTAACCAGTAAGTGAATGTTTACCACCAGGACTAAGTTGCTACCTACAGATTGATATGGCAGGTTGGTTAAATATTAACACGGCTGCTCGGTATGTGGATGTGTTAATGATGCAGATGGCTGCCCCCGAATCAGGCTCCAAGGCTGGCTATGGGATGGCTGGTGGGAGAGCTCCATGTTTCCCTGCTATGCTTTCCCAAAGACTGAGCTTCAGTCCCGAGCAGGTTTATCGCTGCTGACCGCAGCGGTGTTGCCAGCCCCTGTCCCAGCAGCTCTCCTCCTGGTTGCAGAGCCCTGCCAGAGCAGCACTCCTGCCCCAGGCTGTACACCCAGCCCGGCCCAGGTAAACCGGGCCCAGGTA
>NW_010233592.1:0-2192 GCF_000690775.1 Eurypyga helias
CGGGCAGGGCGGGCTGCGAGCCCAAGGCCGGCAACAACATTGAGATCGTCAGCACCTCGCAGACAGCCAAAGTCATCGTCTCCGTCAAGGACGCCGTGCCCACCATCTTCTGCGGCAAGATCAAGGGCCTGTCGGGGGTCTCCACCAAAAACTTTTCCTTCAAAAGGGACCTGCCCCAGGACTCGGTGCTGCAGTGCTACGACGTGAAGAGCCCGCCCGAGCCCCGGGACAGCGCCGAGGCCCTCAGGAAACCCGTCAAAAACAGGAGCGTAAAGCTAAAGAAAATGAACTCGCCGGAGATACATATTCTTCCAATCAAGAAGCAACGGCTTGCTGCCTTTTTTCCGAGAAAGTAAATTATGGGTTTTTAGAACTTTAAGATTATTATGAGAGGAAGAAGAAGAAAAAAATAATTAAAAAGATGCACTTGGTTTTAAACTCATGTAAAACTTTAAACTATCTTTGTAAGTTATTTTTGGGGGAAGGGGGAGAGGATCGGATGTAGAGTCCCTATAAGCTGGGTTGGTTGGTTGTTTTGGTTTTTTTTTTTCCTTTTGTTTTTTTTTGTTATCGAATTTTGACTTTTCATGGGAAACTGAATAAAAAGCAACCTATTTTTCAAGCAGATTGCACATTTTGCAGCTTTAATGGAGTAATGGATGAGTCAGAGGGGTAAGAGCTATTTTCACTGCCATAAAGTGCTTTGATGATGTAATTCTTCATAACGGTCAGAATGGAAGTTTCAAAATAAATGTTTGTACGTGCTAATCAGTTGCGGCATTTTTTGTCGTTCACGCGCTGCTCTCAGCGTACGGAGAAGGTTTGGCGAAAAGTCTGTGAACTGTGAAGCGCTGCCGCTGACCTGTGATGAGCCTGAAAGGTTAAATAAAAATAACAGGCCAAGAAAAATTGTACTGTCGGTGAGTGCATCGCAACAGCCACTAACGATGCACTCAAACGAGCATCCGGAGGAGCAAGAGTGAGTGAGGGGTGCAGCCAAGTGCGCGCCTGACGCCAGCTTCATCGTGAGAGACCTGTAGGAAACCATCTAAAAATATTATCATAGAACGGTTTGGGTTGGAAGGGACCTTAAAGACCATCTAGTTCCAACCCCCCTGCCATGGGCAGGGACACCTTCCACTAGACCAGGTTGCTCAAAGCCTCATCCAGCCTGGCCTTGAAATAGCTGCAGCAGGAGGTCAGGAAAGCACGGTGTCTCCTTTTTCCTGGGCTGAAAGGTTCGCTGCCCTCTTGCTTCATATGAAAACCGGGGACTTTCACATGAGCATAGCACTAAATTCTGTCAAACTCTTGCTTTTTAAAGTATTTTTAAAGCCTTTTCTTTTTCCCAAAGCTGGCAGAACTGACAGTGTTCAGAAGAGTGTGAAGTGTTGATGGATTCATTAATGTTTACTCATCTGACTGTATTTTTTAAGGTTTTGGGGTTTTTTTTTCTAATTGAAAATACTCTGCTACTTTGTTTTGCTCCTTCCAAGAAACTACGCTGATGAAATGTGTCATCTTCAGCTTACTGCTGCGCAGAGGCTTGGGATTTCGACATCCCTCGGGATGGCCGTCCCAGTTGTCGCTGCCCCGCTCCGTTAAAGCTGGGCCCGTTCCAGCGTGTCAAAACTCCTCTGAAAACGTCGTTTTCCCCAGGGCTACTCCCGATTATTTATAAAAGAGGGAGGTCACAGCACTCGCTGCTGTCACTTTCATTTCGCTGTTGACAGGAGCAAGTGCAATAGGAGTTTCTGGGGTTGGTTTCTTTCCGCAAGGACGTGCTTCTCACGCTGGCGGTTGCATCTGCCGCACCCACCGCCCTGTCCCCGCCATCCTCGTGCGAGGGTCCCCCCACCGAAGCACCCTCGGCGGGCGGAGGGTCCGGCTGATGCGCACCCCTTCCACCAGCCACGGGCCGCCCGTGACATCGGCTGGGGCCGCTGAGGCTTTCCCTCCGCTCCTTCACAGGCCTGTCCCGGGAGCTGTTGGAGCTCCTGGGTTAAGTCCCGTGCCCAGGCTACGCCCCCCCTCAGCCCGCCCTGCACACATGGTGGTCTGGTTTAACCAAATTTAGACCACAAACCCCGACAGCAAATTAGGCCAAATCAGCTTTACGCCAACATAAACGCAATCAAGCGCTGTCACGACACCCGATGCCTACGGGCGACGAGGGCGGTTTAAGGCCGACC
>NW_010233592.1:2254-3253 GCF_000690775.1 Eurypyga helias
GTCCCCCCCCATTACCAGAGCAACTGCAACCTTGAACAGGGCTGAGGAAAACCAGAGCAGGCTCCAGCCATCCTAGGGCCCCCTGCTTCCCCGCCCTCCCCTGGCCAGCCCCCCCGGCCTTTACGGGGCTGTCTCCCGAAGGGCCAAGCTCTCCGGTGCTGGCCACCACCACCGTTCCCGTGGCCATAAGGCGATGCAGGCTGGAGCCACCCCACTAGAAACGGATGGGCAGGAGTGGGCTCACCCACCCCTCCGCCCAGCTTTTCCCTTCCTGACGTTGCAATGGGAGAGTGGAGGTTCTGAACAGCATCCTTCCAGGGGGGCTTAGGGCAGCTCCCGCTCCCTCTCCCACTACCCTTTCATGCAATCCCAGCCTTTGGGGCTGTGCCGCGCCAAGGGGAGCCGCGCACCGGCACCTCTCCTGATGCTTAACTCCCGCTGGGCAAACGACACGGAGCGAGGACTGTTCACCTCCCACCATCCCTCATGTGTGAGGCACGAGACCTACGTCCCGTGGGCACGGGGGAGAAGCGGCTGCAGAACAAGGCCCTTAATTACACCAGGATTGAGCACTTCCACCTCCTCCTCCTCACCTCTAGCAGCAATTACGGATTTTGTATGTTGGGCCATTAATTTCCTACGGGTCTACGCTGTAACTGCTGCTGAAACTTCTGCAGGAGGAGAAGGACACTTGTGATATATGGAGCTTCCATTTCTGGTGGCTGTTAATGGAGACATTAATGCCTCTCGTGGAGTTGAAGGGAAAGTCATTAAGCTGTAATGGGAGGAGGAGGATGTTTTACAACCACGGGTATGTGCAAGGTAGAGAGAGAGAGGAGCAGCGCAGACCCTCAAGGGCACCCCTTGTTGGCTCCAAGCCTCCTCTGAGTTGGGCTTTGGGCGTGGGCTTTTATAAGGGGGTGGGTGAGAGGGGAGAGGGTTTGGGGGGTGGGTTGCCTTCGCCTCTGCTCTCCTCCCCGACAGGCAGGGGCTTCACGG
>NW_010233592.1:3321-9193 GCF_000690775.1 Eurypyga helias
AGGCCAAGGTACGTGGCAGCCTCAGGGGCGGGAGATGGACCAGCCTGGAGATTTCCTGCCACACCCAGCTCCTCTGGGCAGCCGGGCCCCTTCCCGACACTGCCCACGGCCCGGCCGCGGGACCAGAGGGGCACGGCTGAGGCTTCGGCACACCGACTGAGCCATTGGCAACAGAAATGAATCCAAGAGAAGAACGAGCAGAGAACTTGCCTGGGCCGGGCGGTTTTTAGGCTGAGAGAACAAACAAGCAGCCAGATGAGTGCAAGGAAAAGGTGGAAAAGGGGGAGGTGAAAGCTGGCAGTGGAAGCTGAGGTAAGAACCTCCTCCGGGCCAGCGAGCATCGCGCCTTCACTGACGTCAGCGAGCAGCCAGCCAGAGAACGGAAAGGAGAAGCAAAGCCACGGCCCTTGGCCATGGGCAGGTGACAGGAGGAGACAGGGGAAGGTGTCGGCTTCAAATACACGGCTCCAGGGCCGCTCGGCTGGGCGAGAACGGGAAGAAAGGTGAGCGCTGGGCGGGTAATGCTTTCCCAGCTGAAGGCAGCAGAGGGGTGAGGGTGAGGGGAGGCTGCACGTCAAACCTCGCGCACAAAGAGCGCGCGTGGCAGCACGGCCTCCCTGATCCTCTGCCCCGGCACAGCGGGTGACCTGGGACAAGCAGCCACCAACCCGGCCCGGTGGGTGGAGAACAGCAACCGCATCTGTTCCTGCGGATGCAGGCGAGAAGTACCGCGCGTGACCTAGGCTCTCCTCCCACCCACGCTCCTACCTGCTGTAAAACAGACGTGCCAACATGCTTCCCCATCGGTGCCAGCTTAGCTTTTTTAACCACTTCTGCCCATTTTCTGCTCAGCCCCAGAGCGCCGAGATACATTGCACCACCCCGCGTGCCTCCGCAGAGGTTTGGCCCACAGGGGCTCACCCAGCAGCTTCCTGTGCTTCTTGCACGGGACAGCTTTCAGGGGAAACCGGCCGGCACAGGACCGGTCACCGGGCACCGACGGGAGCGATTTGGAGAAGTCTGTGCCCCTTCACTTGCACAGAGGCACCTCAGGACAGCGACCCGACAACAATACGCAGCTCGTTAGCAGCCCTCATGAAGAAGCTGAGACAATGAAAATAGCATAAAGCAACATTGCATAATATTCTGGTGCCAGATGTTTTAGTTTCTTTTCGTGCTCAAGTTTACAAAAACAGGCTGAAGCACGCCCAGAGCTTGTTTTGCTCTGGCTGGGATCCGTTCCTGCCCTCCAAAAAGCGACCGGCCTGCCACCACCACAGCAACCTTGGGAATTTCTGCCATTTGCTTTTTTCACTCACCTTTCACTTTTTTTTTCAGTGCCCCCCTATTTAAAGTTCCATTAGCCTACGCTATATACTCTTAATGCTGAAGTTGGCGGTTCAGAGTACTCTGGGGCTGTCCTACACACAAGCAAATCCCCTAATTTTAGTGCGGAAAACATATTTTCCACAGTTGTTAAACTCCTGGTATCTCAGCCTCGCTAGGAAAATCCGTTCTGTTGTTGAACCATCTGAAACATTTCATGTTTGGGGAGAAAAATTACTAACCGCTAAAATATTTAGCACTGCTTTGTGCCTGTACACCCCAAGCTCACCCAGAATAATAGTGTAATATCCCGGTTCTGAAATTATTAGGAGACTTCCAAACTAAGAGAGGAAAACTAAAAAAAATGAATGGCAGGGTACAGCCTAAATAAACATCTGGAAGGGAGTGCTATTTTCCAGGTAACACATTAGTTTTCACATTTAAGAAGTGCACATTTCCAAAGAAGTGCTGGCAAGAGACACCTCGCATCCCCACGTCAGCCTGTGCCCGGGCCCCCCCCGCCTTGCTCCCGGGATTACTAATGTTCCTTATCCCACAGCTGTCTCAGAACGGTCACATTTTCTGCATTGTTTCAATATCACCCTTCACACCACATCCTCATCGATGCAGTTCCCATCTTTCTTTGCTTAAGAACCGAAGACAGGCAACATTCTCTCCCAGTCTGGCATCCCGCAGACCGGGGGTGCGTCACTGTGACACAAAACAAGGAGGTGCTTCTTCCTGCAGCCTACGTGCGTAAGAAAACCCCTAGAAGACCCATCAGTAAGCATGGGAAAGTGACTAGGGTTTGAGGCTTCTGATACACACGTCATTTCTTGATTACTAAGGAAAAAAAACCCTTCCTGCACCCACTGTTAGAAAGGGATCAAGTGGATTTTTCACTCCTAAACAAATGTTTCAAAACAAGTACCTTGGAAGCTCGGTCCATGGAGCACGGTCCAGCGTAAGAGCGCACGCCTGCCCTTCAGGGATCCTCCACAGCTCAACCACGATGGCACGAAGCTGCCACCCTGGATCTGAAAGCCTGATGATCCATGTGCCATGCTTGCCTAGTACCACCCCAGTGCTCATGGACAGGGAGCTCAGCGTGGGGTTAAAAACCACCAACATGATGTTTGAATGCATACTGTCCGCCTTTCACCACCTCAAACAAGAGATAAGCGTGTAACAACTGGGATCTAACTGAGCAGAAATATTCTCAGTGGATAAACTTTTGGGGCTGATGTTCTGGACACAGAGTCACAGAATGGTTTGGGTTGGAAGGGACCTTAAAGACCATCTAGTTCCAACCCCCCTGCCATGGGCAGGGACACCTTCCACTAGACCAGGTTGCTCAAAGCCTCATCCAGCCTGGCCTTAAGAGCAAGAAACCTGGTGTGGTGGGCCGTGGGATGTGGACTGAAGCATTTCCTTCTGAATGCTAGCTAGGGGGACTCAAGGGGCTTGTTCCATCTTGCAGCAAACAGCACTTTAGGTGGGGAATTAACTCACCCGATGAAGTTAAGCAAGATGTGTATCGAGGCTCCCATGACAGATGCTGGAAATGTAGTGAATAAACCCAATAGAGTCAAGATTCGTCCTTGCAAAGCAGATGTTGGCATCTGGTCAAATCACTCCTACACTGAACCCGATCAGCTCAACCTCCATGGGCTACAATAAGAGAGAGACTCCAGAAAACTATGATATAAAGACATGAAGTTGTACAAAATGAAACCCAATCCTGTATTTCTGGGTTTTGGCTCTTCGATTGGCCTGGCTTTAAGAGAAACCACATCAAGAGGGAGTTGGGAGCAGCAGCTCATTCAATTAAGAAGAAAAAAATTTAAGGACAGAGAGAGGATGCCCCATGAATTGGGTAGGGAATTACAAGGACTCAGCCTATGTTTTCAGATGATATCATGTCAAGATAAAATACTTCACATCCCTGACACGGCTCAGATTGTTCATCTCTAACTTTCCTCTTTACGATCCCAGCGCAGCGCAAACAAAGACACTAGTTATGACTCAACAGTCATAATCCAGAACAGTTTAAGTTAGTATATCCACCTGGTTTTCCCTTTCCCGATTTTCCATTACTTCATTCTTCGTATGTTTTCCTTCCCATGTTTATTGCACGCAAACCCGATCACTCATCCCAGGCTTCCATTTCTGTTTTCTTTCAAAACATTTAAACTTTCCCCAACCTGTTCCTTTCCTGTAGCCAAACACCACCTAGGTGAAGAGAGTTCACAATTCATACGCTACGGGGAACACAAAGGAGTATGAAACAGGCTCTTTTTGGCTGAGCTGCTCCCTTGAAAACAAACAGCTGACAGCATGCTGTTAAGAAAATCCACAACAAACCATCAAAACCCCCAAAATGAAAACCAACCAACCTACCTCCCCCACCGCTGCCCAGTGAGCCCAGTAAGCAATACGTCCTGATGACCTATCTAGTAGCTCACCTCTAAAGTGCAAGCGTAAACCCGACGTAGACTAAAAATGAGCGGTTATTTATTAATTTCTCCCTCCCCACTATTTTGTTCATGTGAGCACAGGGACTTTAAAAACCAAAAAGGGCAGACTGAAGGATGTGAGCACAGTCTGTAGGCCTCACCTTGAGGAACGCGGCCCAGGCACGAGACACGTGCTGCTAAGAGAGTCCCACCAACCCTCCCCGGCAAGGACAGAAATCAGTAGCGAGTACACACGTCAGAGATGCAGCGAGTGAGCTGCTCACTTTTCTCATATATTTCTTTTTTCAAAACATGCAGGAGTAAGAAGTATGTGAAAAGATTCTTCCCTCAAAACAGAGGGTCTCCAGTAAGGGCAAGGCCTGCTTGGCAGCACTGGTTTGGAGAGACGGAAGCTGAGGGAAGACGAGCTCAGACCTGTTGGAAAACCTCACACTGGGGGATCTGGACAGCATCAGCACAGTGGCTTGGGGAAACAGAGTGCCTCCGTAACTACCGAAAACACCTAAATACAGGAGGGGGAGAAACCTGTTACAATTAGGGTCCCTTGCATCTGACACCAGACTCTCTAAGGTGCACCGCCACTCGAATGCATTTTCCCAGTGCCTTGCCAACGGCCTCAGCTTCCACCTGGGAGGGGAGATGAGCCTGTGTCTTTCCAGTTCTTGACCTCAGTGCCGCGACTGCCAAGGCAGGGTAATAGCGATTACCATGGTGGTTTTGTGGTGTATTCATTTCCTCCCAGCTGTCATAACTAGAAAGGAACCATTGGCAGAGAGGGTTTCTGCCCGCTCCAAGCCGTCCATCTGTTCACATTTGTCTGTTCGCACAACATGGGATGCGACCTCCCTTTCCTCTTGGGCTGGCATCTGTCTGCTCAGACTGCGCGTCCTGGAAGGGCTTTGACTTCGGAGGCTGAAAAGTCAATCTCTGTGGATGAAGAGGTCTTCTTGTACCTTAAAAAGAAGTTGAGGTGTGCAGCCTTCGCTATCAGCCCTAGGCAGTTCCCCGGCAGATAATGAAAGCTGAAATAAAACCAGCAGTGGTCCATAAAACCACGAGGAGAAGCAGCTCATGCAGGACGACTCAGCTTGTACAGCAGGACCAGGAGATTCTGGAGCTGGTGGAAGCTAATTCTGATTCAAATGGGGCAAATTACAGCGAATCAAAATGATCAGCTAGGACAGGGATGGATGCTCCATGTAACTGAGGGATTTAAAAGCCTGTATTTTAGGTACACACAGGACTCCCACCATCGACACAGCTACAGTAGTGCGAATTTTAGGACAAACCATCAGAGGAGAAAGTTTTAAAATATAGGTGTTGTCCTACTTTAAAACAAACAAACACACACAATCACTGTTAAAAAAAAAAAAATCAAAGATACAATGATGTCTTATAGTTGCAGATGCAAAACCAGTGACTTTACAACAGAAAACGGCTCTGAGCGACCTTTGAAACCACCGGAGTGCTGACAGTTGGGGAATGAGATCCCAGGATTATGGGCTACTTAATAAGCCTTACAGAGCGAAAGATTATAATCAAGGCTGGAGAAAAACGCAGCAACCATTTCACCACAGAAACGGATGTGGAATCAGTTTCTGCCTCCCTCTTAGGCACTTACAAACGAGCACTTTTTACTCACTCCAACAGTTTTACATGTAATAAAAAAAAGAGAAGAGGAATATATGACCTTTGAAATTGATCTCGAGGGGGTCTTTTTTTCTTTTTCTTTTTACCAAGCCAGCTTTACTCTACACAGTTTCAACTCAGCAGAAACAGCAGCAGAAAGATGAACATGCCTGTGACTTTTCCAACAGGTTCACAAATCTAATGTCGGAATTAAATGCTCATTTTACCCCACTGTGTAACTGGCTAGCCAATCAAAGAAAAAAATCTTGCTATCCACTTCTAAAATGTGTTTGGTTACACAACATTGCAGTAAAACAGGCTATACTCTATAGGTGACAAAAGGAAGACTGGGGAAGATATGGGCCCACTGCGGACTGAGATGGGGGACCTCACTGCACAGGACTTGGAACAGGCTGAAGTAGAATCACAGACTGGTTTGG
>NW_010233593.1:0-245 GCF_000690775.1 Eurypyga helias
CTCTCGGGGGACCGGGAGAAAGGAGGAGACCTGGGGACCCATCGGCCGCAGGCTGCGTCCAGCGGACCATCTCTTCCCCACCTCGTGGGAAGGGAAGAAGAAACGGGAATATTGCCATTTTCCCTGCCCAGCCCCCTTCCACCTAGCTGGAGGCTGCGCTGGCAAGCGGGAGGCGCCGGGAGAGCGGGAACGGGAGATGGGAAGGAGCCGGCAGCGCTACCCGGCCGCGAGCTGCCGACGGTCGG
>NW_010233593.1:277-3400 GCF_000690775.1 Eurypyga helias
CCCTAAGGCAAGCGGTTAGCTCGTTGGGGCTGCCTCGGGGCTCCTAAGGATTTCAGCCTAAAACCAGTCTGGAGGTTTGAATCAGCAAGAAAATAATCAGGGACCCCGATGCAGCTTTAAGCTTAATTCAAGTTTTGCCTGAGTAGCTCTGTTAGTGAATTCTTTGGGAGGGGAAAAAAAGAAATCACGGGCACCCCCTGGCAGACGCGAGACATGCCGGCAAAACCTCGCAGAAAGATGCGGTTGTCCCTGATAAAAACTGGCTTAGAGCTTTGCTGCAGTCACACTCCTGCCCCACACGAAGCTGGTTTTCCCACTGGAGGCTGGCTAGCGCACCCCTTCCCGCGCACGCGCTGCCGCCTCTTTTTAAGCTCTTCTTTTACTCCTTAAAAACGTCAAACTGCTTTTACAGTTTACCACGCTGCTGCCCGATAGCCTTTGCTTCCATCTCTGCTCCACTTCCATCACTTCGCTGGGAGAACTGTACCCCTATGGTCCCTTTCGCTGGAGTCGTCTAACTGCATCGCTAATCGGATTGTGGCTGGCACGGGTGTTGATGAGCCATGTGCTCCTTCCACACCACCTTCCCTTGACATCACTGCTTTGGTAAAACTTCCTGATTTAAACCGGAGCTGAGCATCGTCATGATTTTACTGTGCCGATCGTAATGGGTATCAGTTTGTAGTCTCCCCTGTGTCAGACCAGGCTTCTTCCCAAGCCACAGTTAATCGGATTAAAACATACCCAGGTCTGGCTCCAGGCAAAAAGGTGGGCAGCTGCCCGGGGAGGCTGGTGGCGAGGAGCTCCGGGCTGGCCATGAGGGACACTGCCGGAGGCGCAGAGCCCTGCTGTCTCCTGATGACCCCACAGCTGGGGCTGGTCGGGGTGCAGCTGGGCTATGAGCCCTCTCCACCCATCACGCAGCGGCAAGCCAAATGCTCTCTGTCAGCCCTCTTGGCTCAGCCGTGTGAGGAGACGTGCTGGTCTCCTCCCACACTTGGGAGCGGTCCTTATCCAGACCCATTGTCTTTCCTTGGAGGGGTAAGGAAGCGTCTAGTCCGCTGGGAAGAGAGCAAGAGGAGATGGAGAGAGCGGGTGCCTGTGCTGCGTGCAGCAGTGTGGGATGAAGGCCCTTACTGCAAGGCAGAGTGCGGGGAAGGAGAACTGGGGAAGCAGACTCACACTACAGGTTTCTGGAGTTCAACTGGCCACCTTCCATCATTCAACTTCGGGTTCCCTGAAACTTTCATTGACCTCTCCATAATGTATTCTCTATGGCTAAATACAGAGAGGTTCCATTGCTGAGAGCCCTGGGACCAGCTCTGCACCACAACACTCCATGTTATGTATGTTTTCAGATGGAATTTCAAACAGAACAGAAACCCAGCACTGTCCCAGTAGGCAAAAACTGGAGAAGGGAAATCTCCAAAGTCAAAAAATAGTATTTTGTGTTTAAAATATACACTCATCCTCTGCTCTGGACACATTTACAAATACTACAGTACACAGCTACCTAAAATAAAAGTCTGCACGTTCTCTGACCTACCGCTATCCTGGGAGCAGCTCAGTCCCCTGTAGGAAGCCATAGGGACACAGGACCATGACATGCTGCCCGCACTGATGGCTGCTGTGCTGACGTGCTCCTCGTAGCAGGGGTGCACTTTGGCGTGTCCCCAACAGCAAACCTCACACTCTCCCCCACGGTGCAGTGCTGCGGCAGCGTGTTGGTGCTGCTGTGCTATAAAGAGGGTTGGTGAGGCATTCCAAGCTTTTTAAAAATGCCAGGAAGTTTAAGACAACTGTTTTACTGACCTGGCCAGCAGAGAAATGTAAATGGAAGCGCACAGTGAGGCACTGCAGGTAACCTTGTACCACAGTGTGCCATGCTGATGTCATCTTCAGACAAGTTACGCCTGTTATCAGACCTTCCTCACCCTCCTGAATCAACTGGGATCGGTAAGTCTGGCTCCCACCAAATCCGGGACTTCACTGGTATTTCCTAAATCAAAGCTGGAAGTGGAAAAGTACCAGGCGTATTCCTACGTGTTTGAGGGGAAGGCAACCCAATTCTTGCACAGGTCAGGACAGCGGCAAGGTGAGATTGTTGAGTGGTGAACCTGGGTCTGTGTCACAGACTTCTCTGGTCAGCATGGTATATGTGAGGTTTTCAACAATATTGCTGATATGGGGGAAAAAAACCCAGGAAAAGCCTGTACTGCAGACAGTTATATTGGAAGAATAAAAAGTACATACCATTTTCCAGTTGTGGAGAGGCTATATCTGCATCGCTTAAAGGTATGAATATGCTAAGAGGGTTCACAACTATATTTACAATATAGCTGCTCTCCTAACGGACCAAATATATATTTCAGACACTGCAACAACTCTCAAGTGTCTCCTATGCAAGGAGCTGGAACTAGGAAATCAGAAACATGGCTGCCCAGGAAAATGCTGGAAGACACACCTGGATGCAGCTCCTGGCTAATGCTTGCACACAGCGATGGAGCGCAGAGGAAAGGCGCAGCCCTGCCTCAACAGCGACAGTGTGCCCTTGGGCAGGAGGGGCTGTCGGGGAAGGAAGGTGTGCGGTAGCTGCAGGAGGCCAGCTTGTAGTTCAGATGGCAATAGGTGCTACATAGGCAGCAAGGGATGCTGAGTATGCACAGGCCTGCACCCCCTGCTCCCCGGCTATGGAGCTCGTCTCGGCCACCCCACACCGGCCTCAGTGGCTGTAAGCATGGATGCCCCAAAAGGGGTGCACATCAGTGTGGGTAAGTCCTTGCTGCCACAGGAGAGGTGAGCTGAGACCATGTGCCTTCATTGTCTGCTTCCTTGCGGGTGCCACCTGGGGATGGGAGGCACCTCAGCCACTGCAAAACAAACTGGACCCTTCCCTTGCCCAAAGGAGTATGTTGACATACAGACAGAGGTATGCATCTGCTTAGGCTCACAGCTCCCACTCAGCTAACAGAAACACGGGTTTGGCCACTGTGATGATTAAACAGATGTTGATGGTACGTTTTTCAGACAAACACCTGAAAATCAACCTCTCTTAAAAATAAAACTGGCAAGAAAATGGCCATTGCGGCAAACCCTAGGAGAGCTCTGAAAGAACCCAGTGAA
>NW_010233594.1:0-4765 GCF_000690775.1 Eurypyga helias
CAGCGAGCTTACTGCGCACCCTCCGAAGGAGGGTGTGTGCAGGTGCCTTCTGCTGCCTGCTTAGTCCGAAAGCGCGGTGTGGGACTGCGAAGCTGAACGTGGGGCAGATGCAGAAGGTTCGCTTCAGTGGTTGTTTCCTGGTGTCAGGATACAGGTGGAGTTTTGGATGAGGAAGGAAGGAAAGCATCTTTTGCAGAAATCCTTGTGACAAGCATTTAAGCTGATTGCTTCCAAGCAGTTGACTGTTAGACCGATGCCTTTATGCCTGTGTTTTAATTGCCTTTTTGTCTCATTGCACGAATACGAAGTTTGTCTTCATGTCTCGCGGAATACGCTGCTCTGAAGTTCATTGATGAGGTATCACTTTTGGTTTAAACTGTCACATGTTTTGTGTGTCTGTGGTTTTTACTATTTCAGACATTTCCTACTTCTACCAGCCACTCCAAAATGGTTTACAGTTCTTCAAACTTGAAGACATCGATGAAGCCGGGTGCGGGGTCTAAACCTCACGATGTGCAAGAAGCCCTCAAGAAGAAACAGGTACTTACGGTTCCTTGGCTGACCGACGGTACAGCGGCCAAGGAATTTCGTAACAAAGGGTCTGATAGGCAGCTTCAGCCTCAACTACTCAGTGTAGCTCTCCGCAGGAGTGCAGTGTTTGTCACTGTTACCAGGCTGTCTCGCAAGGAAACGCTGAGGGGGATGGTGGGTAAGGGGCTGTTCCCTCTGGGCACATCTGGGTGGGTGAGGGTTTTCTGGGGGCATTTCTCTGATTTTAATCTCCACATGTATGAGACACTTCAAATATATCCTACATTGTCAATTCAGAGGTATCTGAAGGGGGCAAAAATTCAGTAGGGTCCTTCATAGCAGGATGTTGGCAACTCCGTATTGGCTTTTTTCCGGACCAGATACACTATACTTGTGTGCTTTGCAGACTGGTCGTTTTCATTGTAGCCTTCCCTTCTATAGCTTGAAGAAGAAAAGATGATAGATATGAGTACGTGTAATGCCAGGCTGCTTTTTACTGATTGAAAATATTTTCTCCTCTTGTAGGAGGCAATGAAACTCCAGCAAGACATGAGGAAAAAGAAGCAGGAGATGTTAGAAAAACAAATAGAGTGCCAGAAGGTAAGTGTGGAATGTCTACTAGTAAATAAATTCTGATCTTGTAGATCCCTGTCTGTCTGTTCAGTGTTGTTTTTTCCTGGAATTTTATGTTCCTGCTCTTTTATTAATACGCAGATGTTGATATCCAAGCTGGAGAAGAATAAGGCCATGAAGCCAGAAGAGAGAGCAGAAATAATGAAGACCTTAAAAGAACTAACAGGAAAAATCTCTCAGTTGAAGGATGAATTAAAAACTTCATCTACAACCTCTACACCATCAAAACTCAAGTCCAAGACAGAGGTATTTATTGCATTAGACACTTGCCTGACTGCTTGTTACTGTTTCTGATATCACGTCCTAAAAATGCAACAGGATCAGATAGAAACACTTCTGAGTGGTGTCTTGAGCTTGGGAGTGATAACCATGGACGAGCAAGCCGTGGTTCTGAGGCAGTCGGATGACCTAGTTTTGCACGTAGCTCATTCCAGATTGTTCCAGTTCTGAGGCAGAGAATTTGGTCCCCTTCGGAGAATGGGTTGCGGGAGGGGCATGGAGGCAATCGGAACACGCTGGTGTAGGGGAGAGCAGGGCTGTCGTGTACGGATCTGTCGTTCCCATCGTGCGTTGCAGAAGGAGGGGAGTAAAACGTGAGAAGCGCCCGTTACGCTTCTGCTTTTCCATCCCATCTCTCTGCACTCTTCTCTCTAAGGCACAAAAAGAACTCCTAGATGCAGAGCTGGACTTCCATAAGAGACTCTCTTCTGGAGAAGACACGACAGAGCTGCGAAAAAAGCTAAACCAGTTACAGGTGGAGGTGGGTTTGGATTGGTGCTACTGGTGTGTTTGTTGTGTGTGTGTTAAATCCTTCCCGAGGGAGATGGCCTCCCATGCTCTTTGCCTTCTTTCAACAGGCTGCCCGGTTAGGCATTTTGCCTGTCGGTCGAGGGAAGACTGTGCCAGCCCAAGGAAGAGGACGAGGTCGGGGTCGCGGTGGGAGAGGACGGGGCGTGTTGAATCATATGGTGGTGGATCATCGTCCCAAAGCACTAACAGTCGGTGGCTTCATCGAAGAGGAAAAAGATGAATTGTTACAGCACTTCTCTGTAAGTGTGAGGTCACATTACAAAAAGACAAACCTGAGGAGGAGAACTGTGGCCAAACTATAAATCTGAGATTGAGCAGCTAACCAGTACCCTGGTTATCGGTACCTCACAAAGAGCAGCAGGCCAAGAACCTTGTGACTAACCCTTTCTTTCCCATGTGCTTGGAGATTCAAGTCGCCTTGTATGTTAGCGCAGAGAAATCCAAGACTTCCTCTGGAGTCTATGGAGCAGGCTGTGGATAAGCAAATAGTTTCGGGAGTTTTCAAGGGTAACGTCTTCTAGAGCTGCGTTTACACAGTAAACCTGAGCTCTTGCCCAAAAACACAGGTACGAGTGTTGCTGGATGACGGGGCTGAGATTTCGCTGGATCTCGTTTCCTCTGTCCAGAAGAGGTTTTGGTGCGCCTCGCGACACTGCAGTTGTGGCACACGATGAGCCTGGTTTCGGAGGAGAGTTACTACCGTGCTTACTTGGTCTTTCTCTCGTAGAAATTTGGAGATATTGAAGACCTTCAGGAAGAGGATTCCCCATTAAGCGTCGTTCTAACCTTTAAATCTCGCTCAGAAGCTGAGAATGTAAGTAGAGCAATGGACAACTTTCTCTTCATGGTTCTAGAATAAGAATTTTTAACTTCTTGTGCCTGCCTTGGTATCTCAGGGCTTAGGGCTTCGATCCCTGCTCTGAGCTCGGGAGCACGGGTGTGTGTTGGTGCTGTACAGGGTCTGAGGGCGAAACGCCTCCTCTTGGCCTTCAGAGCGACCCAGGCCTGTTGCTGACACCGTCAGCTCTGAGCTCGTTCGGCCTTCTGGGGTCACTGCTGGATGAGCGTCGTTTGGCGGACTCGGGGTTGAGCAGGGGACAGAAGTGGGTGGTTGTGACCTCCCATGTTTGAGATCTGTGTGCGCCCGCGCGGTTTTCGCTGCGTCTGGCTCCTTGTTGGCGATCTTAAAAGTCTTTGCTTCCTCCCCGTTTAAAACACGGTCCAGGCTGCTAACCAAGGGTCCCGCTTCAAAGACCGAAGGCTGCAGATAGCGTGGTACAAGCCGAAGGTACCTTCCGTGTCCACAGAAATCGAGGAGGAGGAGTCTAAGGAAGAGGTATGGAAATGCACTGGTCACCTAGTGGCTTTTCTAGGGATCTGACCGTAGGAGCTCCTTGGGATGCACCTCTCTCCGCAGAGGGAGTTTCATAAGAGATGTTCTTGCAAGCCAGACACCTAACTGGGTTTGAATAGTCAGTTTTCCAAGGGGAAAAGAGCCTACCCTTTCTGGATGGGATGTTGGTTTGTCAGCTATGAAAACAAACCTCATGTCCTCACGCGCGGGCCGCTGCTCCGTGCCCCGCGGGAGGATGAGTTCCCTGTGTTCTTCCCTGTAACCACGAGCACGTGGAGCTGGTGGAGGTTTTGCCACCCTGGCCTGTGGCGGAAAGCCGTTGTTCCACGGGGGCGGGTGGCTGCTTATCCCTGCTCCCGCTGGGGTTTGGCTTTCTTTGCCTTTCCTGGGGCGGCTGTTCTTTGCGTCAAGCTCGCTTGGCCGTAGCTGCCTGTGCTTCAGTGGGACGAGCGGCGAGGAGGCGGCTGCGAGGCGCCACTGGTGCCGCCTTGCGCGGCGTGTTCCCTAGGGTACAGCACGGCACAGCCTTTTAAAAAGTGTGCCTTTTCTTCACCTAGGAGACTGAAACCTCAGATTTATTTTTGCATGAAGATGACGACGACGACGACGAAGATGAGGATGAATCCCGTTCGTGGAGGAGATGAAACTCGTTGTTGGATATGTATCATTTTAGGGATCTAGTTCAAGCTACATCTTTTAAACATTTATTTAAAGAAGTTGATGAGCCAAAAACCAGCTTTACTTTCTTTTCAGACCACAAGGTTTAAAGTGAGCAGTTGGGTGTACGCGCGTCTGGGGTCGGGAGCTGCGATACCCAGCTGGCAGCGGCCCGGGAGCTGCTGCCATCGTTACCACCCGCTCCCGTCTTTTTTCTATTTAAGAAGGACAAAAAGAGAGGGGAGGGGGGCGGGGGGGAGGAAATAGTATTTTCTTGTCCTCTTTTTGTGTCACCTGTATTACCTTGTTTGGGGTTTTTTATAGTGCGATTGATTTGTTAGTTGCTAATTGGACAGCTGTTGGGGGTTTTATTTAGCAGTACTGCGGGCTTAGGGGGAAGGCAAACTGTCATTAAATGTCGTGAACGAAGAAATTGCCTCATTTACTAATTGAAGGCGTTGTGTTTCGTACGCAGTCACTTCCCCTGGGCGTTACCTGTGCCTAGGTTCCCGAGTCGTTTGTTTTGGCCGTCTCGGAAAGCCACGCGGTTTCGGCGGTGTTCTGCTTTCCGTGAGAGGTGGGAGAAGGGATTTAACAGGGTGTCGTTGTGATGCTGCCCAGGTCGCTGTTCTTCAAATGCCGCTCACAAAGCCTCAGCGGTGCCGCGTCTCTGGATGAGTTTTCCCTCGCTGCTGATTTTCTTCTCGTTCCCGTACGGCGTTTAAGTTGGACCGTTTGTTCGGTGCGTTTCAGTTCACGCGAGCACGGTGTCACCCCCTC
>NW_010233595.1:0-11555 GCF_000690775.1 Eurypyga helias
AGGCTAGAATAATGCCCTTGCTTCAGACCCAAAACCACTTCCTGCTTCAGCCATGTTTTCTAAATCCAGGATAAGGGGCTGTGGCAAGCTGAGACCTTGATCTGGAATGAAAATTGTGTTCAGACTAAAATACGAGTGATCGTTTTTTTCCAGGAAAGTAAGAAACCTGTTTCCTGAGGAATGTCCCTATGTAATCTTCTAATTTATTAGTGGTCTATCACTATATACCTGACAAATCCTGGGAATTATTATACTGTTTAAAAAAAAAAAAAGTCTGTCTCCTAGAACAGTTGCCTCATCTTATCCTGAATGACATTCTTTAGGTTTTAATTTTGTTCTGCTGCTCAAGTATTTTTCAGAGTTTAAAATCAGCAGTTTATAACACTGTTTACAACTTGGCTGCTATAATCCAAGACATGATGTATTTTCCAGAAGACCATTTCATTAGTGTTTCCATTTGTGACATTTCTAATACAGTCTGGTTTGTAATCACCTTGAGACCCAGCAAGTTAAACTAATATGCCAAAAAGAACACCTGAAACTCTTTCATTACATTTTAATTTAGAGAAAGCACTAAAAATATACGCACTAGCCCATATGAGAGGACTGGAGGGTAGAGCAAAGTGATAAATTGATTAATGTATTATAAGAAAAGGGGTTGCTGAGATTATGCACAGAGACATCTGAGGGAGATATTCACAGAGGGCTATATAAGTGAAAGGAGTTCTTTTTTTTATCATTAATATATGTTTAACTGGACTGAAGGGAATGCTCAAAAGCTGACAAAATGATTCAGGCATAGTTAGGGACAGCATAGGCCCACTTCAGTTTGAGCCTCTGATGTAAATCCTCCTTCCACTGAAAGTTCTGCTTTCTTACATTACTCTCACCTCCTAATCTACCTGTGACTGTGGGGAACAGCTGGCCTCAGAATAATGATGTAACTCATTTTGAGTGTATGCTTCCAAAGAACATTCAAGCATATATTTTATCCCGCACTTACTCTGAACTTGACATAACATAGGTGTTTGCTATAAAGACTCATTTGCATGCAAGTAAAACCCCTTGCTTTTCTCCTAAAAACCTACTTCAGACTTGGTCTAGTACTTTCAGATCCTTAGCTATATTTTTAAACTACAAGACTGTTTTTCCTCAATTTGGTCAATACATTTTACTACAACCGACCTTAACAAAACAAAAAATCTAATTAAAACTAATTTTTGACTTCATATTTTGGCCATATCTACACAGGACTTGTGTGTCTGTGTTTCCTGCAGAAAATACATGATTGTGGTGTTATCCTTCTTTTCCCTTGCTAATCATACTCATTTTAGTGCAAGCATTTTCTCCCTGAAGCAAGATGTAAAATATGCTCTTAACCCCAGATGCCTTCCCTGCTCTACTCCTTTTATTGCTGGCAAAAAGGATCCTAAACCTGTCCTTCATGTGCTCCATCTAGTTTTAGTAGCTACCTTATTTGCACAAAGTGTGAGTTTTTCACTTTTGTGTTAGAGTACTTTGCAACACAATGTTTTCTGAAATGTATTATACTGACAGTTTTTATTCTTTCTGGTGATCAGTGTGTATAGAAATAAAGAGGAATAAAAAAGGAAACAATGTCCAAATACAAGGCTTCTGAAAGACTGACTACACTATTAGCAATGATTTTCAAAATATTTAAGTATTATCAGTGAAGAATGAGAAAATTTGTACTTCTCACTCTTCTTTGTGTTTGGTGGACTAATTATGCATAAGGTAATGTGAAGTTAGAAAGTTAGAATATAGAACAAGTCAAAGTGCCAGACAGCTGAAAGCCAGTGATGTCTGAAAAAGTTGTTTTATTTTTTATTTTACATACTTACAAATCTTTCATACAACACACTTGGCCTTTTTCTTTTTTTTGTACTGGGGAATAAACTCCATTTGAATTATCCTTTAACAGATAGCTGAACAACATTTCTAACAATAAAATTTAAGTTACATTTTTTCCTGCACATGCATGGGTTTTATTGTACCTCTAACTTTTGTTGGGTTTATTAGTTATATAATAGGGATGGCTGAAGAATTCTCTTTTTAATGATCTACAAATTATAAAATCATAGAATCATAGAATGGTTTGGGTTGGAAGGGACCTTAAAGATCATCCAGTTCCAACCCCCCTGCCATGGGCAGGGACACCCTCCACTAGACCAGGTTGCTCAAAGCCTCATCCAGCCTGGCCTTGAACACTTCCAGGGATGGGGCATCCACAGCTTCTCTGGAGAACCTGTTCCAGTGCTTTACCACCCTCTCCAGGAAGAACTTCTTCCTGATATCTAATCTAAACCTCCCCACTTTCAATTTAAACCCGTTGACCTTTGTCCTGTCACTACAGGCCCTTGTAAAAAGTCCCCCCCAGCTTCCTTGTAGCCCCTTCAGGTACTGAAAGGCTGCAATAAGGTCTCCCTGGAGCCTTCTCTTCTCCAGGCTGAACAAGCCCAATTCTGAAGCCTTTCATCATAGGAAAGGTGCTCCAGCCCTCTGATCGTCTTTGTGCCTCAGGGAAACAGTACTTGCTACAAGCATGTTTCTGAAAGGTTTTATCTGATTCTTTACATAGAGGAGAGTTCCTAGGAATGTGTTTGTCCATCATGCTTAATTTCTAGTCGTGGGTGTGAAGTTCATTATAGGTTCTTTTGTGTGAAGGCAAGTCAAGGAGCTTTGTGAAAGCCTGGCAAGTGACCTGTAAACTGTCAACTGCACAGACTTCAGGCTTAGTTTTCCTACATTTATGATTAATTAAATCAGGGGTGGTGTGTTGCCTTTTTTTTTTTTTTTCCCCATAAATGTAGATTTCGGGAAGCATGGCAAAAAATTGACAGGAAGCACGAAGGGTATGTGTAGCTGGTTGTGATTATTTTCTGTTTGCTTACACTGAAATTGATCATTTCATGATTAGTGACTGGGCAGCCACTAGGTTTCAAATCAATGAGCCATTTATCTTTCTGTGGTACCATAATGAGGTCCTGGAATCCACAGAAAAGACAAGAAGAGCAGAAGCTGTTCCACAGTTGATATTAAGCACAGAGAATATAGAAATCTTGAGTATCTGAGGTACTGAAATTTTTTTTCAAATATTTCAGTTCTGTCAGCAATTTCAGTTTTAACTAACACAGTGCCTGTGCTTTACTGTAAACACAGCTGAAACCTCAGTGAGAAGTTGATTATAAAATGTTCTCCACACTGTGTCTTGCAGTGTACTGCTGTGAACTGGTTGTTGTGGTTTACTTGCAGGCATGAACTAAGTTCCCATAAAATAATGGGAAATAAACCAAATTATACATCCACTAACCACCCACTGACAGATGTTCAGCCCGGTCCCAAATAGTGAGAGACAGAGCCGGAGACCCCGGAAGGAAGGCCAAGCCCAAGAGAGAGATTTCCAATTTTCTAACACATCTGGGATGCTTGTGGACCAGATGAGTAACTGGTTGGATAAGAGCTGCGTTATAATGTCCCAAATTAATAAAGATTAATCTCATTTCTGTAAGCTACGTCTTACCTCTCTTCCATCTTTGCATTCCCATGACAGACTTCACTTGGAGCTAGATCATATGTCTGCATGGAAACAGATTGTGATGCACACCTGGCAGCTTCCTGAGGTGTTTTTCTATTTGGTGGTACTTTTTTGGCTAAATTATGTGTATTTAAATTTATGTGAATTCAACTACATGAATAAATGTTGTTGCATTTATATTTTCTTTATTTCCAACACATTTATCAATATATCATTACTGGTATTTTAACTAATGAGAAAAAGGTACAGTGGTAATATTGTTGGTTAACTGTTTCTCAGTTAGTTTATGGCAGAGGAAAATATCTTTTTAGGTTTCTGACAAATATGATTACAATCTGTATTATATTATTTTCTCCAAGAAAAAGAACAAATATAGAATGTAGTAACCATGTTAATTTGATCAAAACATCACAGGCCATTGACTAAACTTTACAGAAACCCTAAAGTAACTTTTTTTGTCATAAAGACATAGCTTTAAATTCAACTCATTATTGGATAGGTGTAATTTAATGAAAGAGAGTTCTTATCTGTGGTTGGGAACACACATCGGTGTTCTTTTTAATTATACCCTTTTATGATATTCTGTTGGAAGGCTAGTTTGCAATCTGTGCCTGAAACGTATGAAAAAAACTATTTTTTTGCCAAGGGTTTTTAATACAAAGTAGCATTTTACTAAGTTACATATTCTTTTCAACCATATTTGAAAAGTAGTATATATAAAATATTTTACAGCTGCAGGCACAGAAGACTGTGCAAGATGGTTTCAGGGAAGCAGCTTAAGTTCAACACACTGTCATGCCTATTCAGTGACCTGCTTCATCCGGAATCATAATATCACAGGTGAAGGAACACATTGCTTACCTACTTTTTTATATAAGAAGCAAGTACTTCTGATGGAGAACACATCCATGGTTGGTGCATTAAAGAAAAATAATTATTACTTCTGGCTGCTGTTTTAAAATGTCTGCACTTCAGAGCAAACTAAAGCACCACCTGACTGTTGTTTACTGATGCTTCTGAAGACTGTGAAAACTAAACAGTCTTCTCACCTCAGGATAAAATACAATGATAAGATCTGCAGTTCTAATAACACCTAGTTCAAAAAATTCACTGCAACTAATGGCAGTAGTTGTGTTCAAATTAAAGCAAAATGTTAATATCAACTAAATAATAACTTGACTGCATGCCTTTCATTAATTAACCATTCTTAGGAAGTAAGGTTTAGTAGAAGGTAAATGTCAAAGATGCCATCATTTGATGGTGAATTTCAAGTCATACAAAGTAGTCTACCAAGACAGTCTTTGGAATGCAGTGAAAGTCCAAAATTCGTAAGTATTATGGTTAAATACTTTTTCATAGTATCCACTTGGTGAAAGAGGATGGATTCTTTGTGTAACTTTTCTGCTGTCTGGAAAGAAAAAAAAGTAACTCCGTTACAAACTTAAGCATTATCTCAATAGAAATTAGCATATAGCTTAAGGATAGTTTTTTGTTATGCCTTGTCAGTATCTTCTAATGCTAAGATGAGTCTCCAAAATTTGATTTCCCGTGTGTCATATAACACAAAAGTGCATATTTTGCTTCAGGATGTAATTATCTAAGGTTTGTATATATGCTAAGACAGGAACTACTGGATTCAGTATCAGAACGAAACAGTCAAGATTAGAAAACAAGAATTCAAGCTCTTAAGCTGATAAGTAAATTAAAAAACTTGAAAACATTATGTCTAAAAAATATAAGAAAATGAATTTATATTATTGCAACAACTTGCCTTCACATTGGTTCAGATCTTTCAAAAACATGGGAAAAAGATGAAGTCCCTCCATCATGAAAAAACTACAGCTATTTTAAGAACTTGTTTTCAGAACTGATAATGCTAACATCAGAGAGATTTGGATCCAGTTGTCCAGTTTGTTTTCATCAAGGTCAGAGGGAAATGTTTGCATGCCTAAGTAATTTATTAAATTGGGGTAAGTTCTTTGATTTTATTTTTGCTTGGTTTTGTGTTATATTGGAGTGAATGAGTATGTGTAGATGGACAAAATTATTTATTTACATTGGTGTGTATAGACCTCAGAAAAAGAGGAAGAAATCTCTATGATAATATCCAGACCCGTAAGTCCCTAAGCATCACTATTTCTATTTGTTTTGCTTTTACAGTAGCAAGTTTATGTAAGTTTAAGCACTAAGATATTCACTGTTCTTTCCACCACGACTGCCCAGTGATTCCCAGCAGTCCAGTGGGTTCTGCCACACATCCCAGCCTGACAGGTGATGGGCAGGCAGCAGTCCTACTTCTGGGAGCAGAGGAGACAGGGATCAGGAAAGTCAGTATCACTTTTCTTGAATTATGCTTGGTTTGGGAAGCACTATGGTAAGATGTTATCTATGGGGAGATGTGACAATAATAACCTTGGGGTTTGAGTTTCTTGAATATAGATTTTTTCTTTAGAATGCACTGTGTTTTTTCTGTTTGACATTTTTATACTTCCTGGCTGCTGATTTGTCTAATTATCACCAGTTAGTAAGCTGATATCCAAATTGAATGTCACCACTCAGCAAAGAGATGTCCAAATCACTGGAGTCAGAAATCTCTGCTAGCATCAGCTAAATGACAATTTAAATATTAGTTATCCAAAGGAGGAGAATAAAGAAAACTGGGGGCAGTCTTGGTCTCCCCTTCTCAAAAAAATGAGTAGTGGAAGTAGAAGTGGTACAAAGAAAGGCAGAATATTTGGAATTGCTCACACATGAGGGCAGACTGAAGATTCATCATCTTGAGAGAGAAATTACTGAGGGTAAAACAGTCACAGTCCATAAATCCTGTAAGGGCAGAAGCACCATGTAAGAATAACTTTATTTGACTCACTCCAGTAATGGTAGGAAAGAAAGAAGTAAACGTGACAAGAGAATGCACTATAGCCTGTAATGAAGTACTAGAAATCACTCTGCTGGATGGGGGGTGTGGGGGTGTGTTACAGTATTATCAGGGAATTCTTTTGTATGAAAAATAGGTTCTTCTAATGTTGAACTTTATTGCTTGGATGCAGTCTTCAGGTTAAGTTGTCCTGAACATGTTGATTTTAGCTGATGACATAACTGTCCTGGAAATTATACATTAAGAGATTACATTTCCTGATTCTTATCATCTCCCCAAGCATCTGCCACTGAGTGGAGACACCATACAGATTTATACAAACCTCTTTCCTGATTCATGTGGCAATCTTTATGCACTGATGTTTTTCTCTGCATTACGAGACAAATTCAAGACCAGGATTCTGCATTTTCTGTGCAAATGCTTAGCATGTGAGGCATGCAATTAAACCACCAATTTTATAGGAAGAATGACTTCTGAGGTTCAGATTTTCTTTCTTCACTTAACAACAAAGTGGAAAACCTAGATACAAGCTCAAACATGAAAACTGTGTTTTGTGACACTGTGATAAATGAAATAAGCAATTACAAACATGAAGCATCGCCTGGTTTGTTAAGCTCTAAAGCCAACTTGAAACACTGCACATCATGTTGTATTTTCAGCATTTATGCTGAGACACAGACCTGATGATTTCTAATGACAGGTGACAAACTCGTAGATCACAGTCAAAACTAGTGGGGTAGTGGGACATTTTGTGACTAACTGTCAAAAATACTTTCCTGCTAGAAGAAACTTAAATAGATTTATCATCCTAGAAAATAGGAAAATATGTCTTCCATCTTTTTACTTTGCTTAGAGTAGCATTCCCACTAGTTTTTCCTATCTTTTCCTTCCTATTTAATGCTAATAAAAAAAAAATATTTAGGAAAAGATCATATATTTTAAAAAAGAGTAAATCCCAAACTTGCCACCTGAATGCAATGCATTTTTTGAACAATTTGAGTACTTGTTCTCTGCTAGATAATAAGTTGTGTTGTGATTTTTCCTGGTACTAAAAGGGACTAAGTTTAAATTTTTTTAAAAAAATTATTTTACTAATTCAGACTTTTTTATTCTATTGTTTGAACGTCATAAAAAAAATATATCTTCAAAATGAAAATATGGGTCTCAGGAGGCTAGGCACAGAAAGGAACATGTAGTGTGATACCACTTAGAAATTTACTTGAAATTGTATTCTCTAGATGTTCGCTTTGCAAATCATTGTTTAAGAGACCAAGGGAAGTAATGACAGAAATTGTTAGCCCACGTTTTCCTATCCTTTTAGTACAAAATTAAAGGTAATATTTAAATCCTATTCTTCTTTATATGTAAAATTTCATGAGCTCTTTAATAGCATGAGATTTTAAACTAATTTGGTGAAAAAAGGATGTGCCAGTCTGGAAGCAGATTAAAAAAATCTGAAAAATACTCCAGTTATTTTTATAATTCAGCAATAGAGAATTTAATACTTCCCTTGAAATTTCCATTTTCCTTTTATTGTCTTTTGTTTTGTAATAGTGACACACAAAATTCCTTAAATAGCATTAAATTATTTTTACTACACCTGATTAAGAAAATAACTTTTCTCTGACTCCTTTAAAGTATTGTATTAAGAGAACTAAATAATTTTGTTCATAGACAAAAATTCCAGGTCAGTTTTTAAAGACTGACATAGTTATTGTACAATATATTTAAAAAAAAAAAAAAAAGAAAAGTAAAATAATCATGCAGAGATACATGGTAGTGACTATTTTTAGAAAAGTATAAACATGTTAAACTTTTGGAACCACAAATAAATGGGTATTGTTTGAATGCTATCATTTACAAAAAAAGTTGTTCATCTGCCTTTCAAAATTTCAGTATAGCTGTTGGCTAGATTCCTATTTTTTATATCAAAAGAAAATGAGCTTGGCTGTGGAAAACTATATCCATTTTAAATCACTAAACTCATGCTTTTCAGTGAAAAAGTCACTTCCTACGTAGCATCAAGATTTTACAGTAGTAAGTAGTAGTTTGGGAAATGCACACGGTGTCTTTAAGAAGCAGTTTGCTTGCATATTTTATACACTTTATAAGCCATGTAGATAGTGCCCCGCATACATATGCTCACACACACAGAGTTCCCTGAAGCAAGTCGGTATGAATCTAGACACAATCTTTTCACAGCTGACCAGATATGTCAGAGCAGCAGAATAACACACTCTATGCTGTCCTAGTGCACCACCAGATTCAGTGCCATGGACTGTTCATTTTCCAATATTCCAAGTCATGCTTTGGGGAGAGTATGTACAAGCAGACTTGTTCCTTATCTGAAAGTCCTGGACTTCTGGAAGGGTTTGGACTTCTCTGAACTTTTTGTTTCAGGCTTAAAAATGTAAAAATATATATCCAGTACTTCATTTTTACCGGCAATTCTATTAATATTTAATTTCTACTGAACTGCCACTGTGGCTGACTCAGCTGCAATATAAACACCTGAAGTTGAAACCCTTATTAAGTTTTCTGAAAAACTGCAATTTTTTCTGTCTTATTACCTAGCTAGTACTTTTATGAAGCCAATATTTAATTCTGGCAGAATATATATATGAAATAATTTCCAGATTAGAATGCTTGCACCCAAAGCCACTTGTATTTACAACACAGGAGAAACCCTTTATTTTTCTTATAAGAACACTTTAAATTTTTTTTCACACTCAATTGAATGAAGAATTTCCTTTGCTAATAAGCTTAATTGATGGGAGAACATACGTCTGCCAGTAAGTCAGCCTGAACAGCTTTTGGCAAAGTTAGTCTGTTTCTAGGGAATATTCAAAACTGAAGGGATTTGCCTTAGTTTTCATCACTATTCTTGTATATGTAAAAGAAAGTTTGTTAATGCCCTGATATCGAAGACACATTTTCCTGAAAATACTGATGTTTTTTCTATCATAAACAGAAAGAACGCCACATTCCTCATTTTAAATTATGTTTTATCAAAAACAGCCTGCAGAGTTTAACAATTAAATTAGTGAAGTTTGACTACATAATGAATAGTTTAGATACCTAATTAAAGAAGTTCATCACCTTATATTAATGTTAAGACTAAGCACAATTCCTTGTATTCAACATATTCAAAATTTGTATGGAGCAGTAGATGAATGATGAAATAAAGTTTGAAGATGTTATCAACTTAATGAGAATCAGGAAATCTAAAATGACTAGAAGAAGTTGTGAAAGATATTTTGGTACTGGGTGAAAAATGTCAAATGTAGGTCAGTATTAGAATGTTCAAAGTAATAAACTCAATGGTAGGAAAACTTCCTGATTATACATAAACATTAGTTCACTGTAAATGGGATTGTCATTCAGAAGAAAAGCTCGAGTTGCCACTGTGTATAGCTATTTGAGAACATCAGTTTAATGCTTAAGCAGTTGAAAAGGGAAGTAGACCATTATGATTTCTTACAAAAAAATAACAACAAAATAGGAAAACCTAATTAAGCTACTGTATAAATTGCTCCATATGAATGTGGTGTTTGTGTCAGTCATCATAAAATGGCAAAACAGAACCAGAGAAGCTTGGAGAGGATGATCAGAGCTGTGACATTGCTCCATAATGGAATCAAAACTTAAGTAGACTGTAACTATTTACTTGGGAACAGGCACTGTACAGAGGTCTTTGTAGTCCATGAATATGAATAAATTTATATCTTCTTAAAAATTAGATTACATGGTCAAGTTATAAGGCACATGCAAGTGATGGAGACCAACTGTTCTGCCACAGGCAGTTAAACCTCTGGTGAATTTTCCCATGCCCAGCTGTGGCCAGTAACAAAATGAAGAATGAATACGAGGTCAAAATATGTCTGCTCAACTCGTTGACCTCTTGCTTGTGACTCTGCTGTGTCCTTGACCAACTTTCAGGTCTGGCAAGTCCTATTTCCACAGCCATATTGCTATGAAATTGCTTCTGAGGCATCAACCTACTGAAATGTTTTTTCCCCGAATTCTAATGATGGCTTTCTCAGATTAACATAACGAAAAAAATTCAGAAATTCCCAAGCAAAACTTAATAACATCAGGTACTCTATTGCTTTAATAAATGATGATGTAATTGGAATGCAGTCTACTAGTATAAAGTAGACTTATCTGGTAAGTTAGGGTGGTTTCATCCTTGGTACATACCTGCTTACTGACCTGTAGCTGTGTTTTGGAGAACGTGTTCTGTGGAAATTAATATAAATAACCAAGCTAAATTTCATTTTTACATTTCATTTCATGTTCTCATTTTTCCCCTCTTTAGAAATTTAAAACCAGAATCATCTCTGTAACTGAGAACAGTGTTATACCTGATCCATCGAATTCATGTGCCTGCATACAAAATAAATAATTCCTAATTTAAAAGGGATTTAGGTGCATACAAGACATCACTTTCCTCAATGCTGATACATTTGCAAGCATTACCATCTTATTTGAACAAACAAAGGAATCAGAAGAAATAGGTTTCAGTAGAAAAGATTAGAATAACTGCTATACGTAACACCATGCAACACATTCAGCAGTGATTGAAACTGTGGACCCTCAGCAGTGATGTAAGCTAGGCCATATCATGTGTAAAAAGTTAATCATATGTATGGTTGAAGTAACTTTTTTATATTGCCAAATCTACATGCTGTCCAGCTGGAATAAATAATTAAGGTAATCCTGGAATAAGGTCATTACTTAGGCTATGTTATCTCAGCCGCTTTGAATAGGGATTTGGTTAATTTTAATTCTACCTTACATATATTAAGGAAGACACCATCAGGTGAGTGTAACCAAGGTGATGTGCATTCACCTCTGTGGCCTACATTTTTTAATGTTTAAATAATATACTCATTGACAATCCT
Source organism: Eurypyga helias (assembly GCF_000690775.1). Classification (NCBI taxonomy): domain Eukaryota; kingdom Metazoa; phylum Chordata; class Aves; order Eurypygiformes; family Eurypygidae; genus Eurypyga; species Eurypyga helias. The sequence goes on from NW_010233595.1 coordinate 11,339, forward strand.
GTTTGCAGAGACAGAGGTGTTGGATTCATGCCAAAAGTGGCATGCGGATACTACTAGGTGTGCCTCTGCATAGCTAAAGTAATGTGAACTGTTTGCATAGCAGAGCTGTGATCTTGTGGTGTTTCTCTGCAGTCACTTTGTTCTGTTTAGGACATGAAACACACAACTCAGCTTCTTTTTTTCTTTTCTTCCCCTTCCCCCCCACCCCCACCACCAC
>NW_010233595.1:11586-12919 GCF_000690775.1 Eurypyga helias
CACACTGTATCACTGGCACATATGCAAGAGGTAGAATTTATCCTGACGCAGTGATGGCATCTGCATCCTGGGAGGGTAGGTTAAATGAAATTTTTGCACCTTGGTAGCATATTTTAGTGTTTCCTGTAATTTTTTTCTGACCTTTTTTCCTAACCCATAAACAGATTATTCTTCAAGGCATATCACAACTTTTTTTGGAAGCTTTTAATTATAAAAAACAAAACCACAAAGCAAAATTGTTTCAAAATAAGTACAAATTACCTGATTATCAGTGAAAAGCTGCCAGTTGTCTTGCAAAGCCTACATCAGATATTTGAAAATGCCAGGCCACATGTGCATTAAGATAATTCCGCTTGCCCATTTTTGTTAATACAAACAAACCTCATAGCATTGGAGACTTTTGAGAAGTAGCATCTGGTTCAAGCCATGGAGTCTGAAAACTGATAAGACATGCTTGTATTTCAAACCTCAGCTGGATCAAACTTCCCATCTGATACCAGAAAAATCACATAAAATAGTATGTCTCTCATAACTTCCTTCATCTCAGTGCTAGAACTGACCTTGAACTAGTCAGCTTCACTCAGTCATGTGAGTGAAACAGATGTTATTTCACCCTGTCTTCCGGGAAGTCTCTCAGGTAGGATGGTATTACCCGTTGTGGAAGGGAAATTGCCCTATCACTGTCTTAGTCACCAGGCTAAATAGCAAGAGCACATTAGCACACTTAACTGTAAGATGGCTATATTAGGGGAGTTAAATTACAGCCAATGTGTGCACCTCAATCTTCCTTATGTAAAAAAAGAATAATAGTGATTTGTTATATTAGAAACATCAGAAAAATACATTGTCAGTAATTTACACAAGTACTAGAGTAATGCCTTACTATAAGCTTCTAAGCAGAGAAGTGGCATGTGGAGATTGTTCCTAATCATATTTTTAAAACGTCCTTAAAGTCTTTACAACACAGATCCACCTCCAACTGAAAAAAAATCAAAATGTCTCCCAAAACATGATATTGTTCAGAACCATTGTTTGAAGCAATCTTTTCCAATTTGAGCAATCTAAATTTCATGTACATTGAATTGGTTGTCTAAACTGCCTTTATAGATAGCAGAGGGAGACAGATACCTTCTCACATTAATTTACCTTGTCTTAACATTTGTCTGAGAAAGAATGAATCATTATTTAGAAGTTTTTATTTTCTTCCTTGACTGTATCAGGTGCCTAGACAAGTACCCTAGTTTAGATGTCTCATGTTTACATGTCTATAGGTAGAGATTAATGTCTCCACTGACTTCTATAGCTGGCCAAAATGAATTCAGTCGGCCACTTC
>NW_010233595.1:12943-18728 GCF_000690775.1 Eurypyga helias
CTCACACTAATATGTTAACCTTAGCTGGGAAATGCCTGCCCATGTCCACTAGCTAGCTTCATCTCATATCTAATTGGTTCCTCCAGATGAAGGTGGTTATGCCTTCATCCCGAAGAACACTTTTTAATCTGACCTGGTAAACCCAAAACTGTTACTGCACCCAGCCCTTCACAAGCTTTTTCTCTCCCTGATCTTTTTCTGTATCTAGGCAGGTACCCAGCTCCCTACAGCTAAGGCATTGTCAGTGTAAACGGGACTTCAGAGAGCCTTTTTTTAAAACTGTGGGAATCCTGGTCTCTTGAAGAAGGAAGAAGTCAAAGGCAAAAGGGACATGCTTTCCACAGACTGTAAGAGAGAAGGGTGCAAAAGACTGGAGGGAAGGTTTTCCTGTTGGAGAACAGTGCGAACAGAAGACACAGGGAGCCAAATAACCATTCCCAGTGGGCTGTATTCCTATTGACTCACTCTTGAGACTTTGGTTTTGTTTTCCTAATTCATTGTTTCACTCATTACAAACACACCTGAAAAAAAATCCACTTCCAGGATTGTCTGCCTGGAGTGATGGTCATGACCAAACTCCCATAATATCCAAGTTTGGACACTGAGGGGAAATAAGAAAATTAATCAAAGAATAGGAAAATATTTTCTTTAAAAATAATAGCTGCTACTGGATTTATTATTTTTAGCTCTCAGGAGTTTTATCATCACCATCTCTGTCTATGGATCCCATTTTCTAGGATTCTTAATACAATGACTTCCGAACATGATTTTTATTGCTTCACATTATGATAGTCGGAAATTGCAGTCTCTTACTTTAAGAGTTACAACATAACAAAGTCTCTTCTGACAAGTGCTTATAACTAACCTGGTAGGAGCTACAAAATCTTTCATGTTTTCCCAGATTACCCTCAAATTAAGTAAATACGTCATGACAATACTTTAAGTAATTTTCAGTGTTATCATTATATATCACATAATGCAATACAAGGTGTTCCAAAATAAATACCTTCCTAAATCAAAGTGATTTAAAAGATACATTTAAAATTTTAGACAGGAGAAACTTACATACCTATTTGCATTTCAGATCCTGTAGACTGACGTGTGTTGAAAGAAACTGTCATTCTCAATTTGCTATCTCTTGTGGTTAAAGCAGATCAGATGTCAGTCAGTGATACTACCTGCTTTTATTGTACCTGACAGCCACATTGACAAAAAATATCTGAAATCCACCATGTTGCCCATGCATATGGATGCTAAAATATTAATGAAGGAAATATATACCGGCTGATGCTTGGCAGTTATGGATTTATTAGTATCAACTCAAACATTTTAAATGTGTCCTTTTTACTTTAATTAAATTTAGTTTATTTCTTAATTTATTTGTGCTTAATAGTCATAGTTTAAGAAATTCAGAGACTTTAAAAAATCTATCAGAATGAACTGGCAGTAATTGTTCAGGAGATTAGTCTTTGACTCACTGCACTGTTACGGCTCACATCATTTTGAAGAACACTTACATCCTGTAGATTAGAGAAAAGCAGTGCGTTAGAAATTTAAAAGTCATTATTTTCTGTAAAATTTGAGCTTAGATTTTTCAAGTCTTTGATAGACCCAGAATTGTAAGTCCCATTGAAGAATAAGTGATGTACACATCACACATCTTGAGTCACATATTTACAGTGAGAACCATACAAGCATTTAAACAATCAAACCCCGAAAGAAGGGATGAAGTGGCCTGTAAACTCTCCAAAGAGTTACAGCTCTAAATGAGAAGAAAGCCTGGACATCATTGCTTAAATGTAACTCACACAATGACAATACACTTAGATGACTTAGAGTTCTCAGTGCAGGCGAACGGATCTACGACCTTGATACCTGTGCCCACAGCGGCAGTTGGCACAGTATCACAGGACAGCAGCACAGGGGCCATTTGCGGCTCTCACAGGGGTAACCTAGCAGGGGTGGGAGCTTCCTATGGCAGCTCTTCCAAATCATGGTGCACGCTTAGGGCATCCTACTCAAGGGTGTGTTGTAAATATCCTTTAGAAGTCCGAAATAAATATATTCACGGCGGTGGCTGGAGACAGGACTTTGGAAACCTCTCTCAGGATTGTTAACTGCTGAACTGTGTTTGCTCTGGCTGTACTCTGCATGTCTCCAGTTTGCATCCACTACCTGTGCAAGACTCCTACCCTGCACATTGTTTCAGGGCAGGGGCAGTATTCTCATTATATGTTTATGCAGAAAGTAACAAAGATCCACTCTTAGACAATCATAACAAAATACAAGTAGTGAAGAATAAAAAGTTTCCTTGTGTCTTCCAACTCAGAATATTTAAAAAAAAACCCTCTATCAATTCTGTTAGATTCTATTTTTTCAGAGAAAAAGGAAAGGTATGTGTCTTCCTCCCGTTATTTACATTTTTGTAATGCAAGACTTTCGTTTTTTTACAGAACGAAACAGCCTTATTTATTTTTAACAGCCTTATTTTGGAGGAAGGAAGTAGAAATTGTTCTTTCCTTTTCAGAGGCCGCAGGATAACAAACCCTGAATTTCTAAAACATTCCTACAAGCTTCTGCTAATATGTCAGAATGTTTGATTAATTCCCACTTCAATCAGCCAAACTGTTAGAATGTTCATCTATTATTTTCCTATATAGAGAGCAGCAGTGCAAGTGTGATAGGGAAGTCACTAAGTTCTTATCCTTGGTGTAGACCCGTTATTGGAACATTTCTTAAAATTCAGGTTGGACAAGTCTCCAGAAAGTCTAAGATAGTTATCTAGGTGTCAAAGAAACAAAAAAAACTCTAAGAGAAAGTCTGAAGAAATTGATTTTTTTTTCTGTGCAAGTTGTTGATTTATGAAATTCAGGTGGTAAATAACTTGTTAGAAGTAGAAGAAATGACTGACTTTAATGAGAAGATATTATGTTGAAGATGAGCTAAAACAGAATAAGGAAAGAGGTAAACAGCATACATTTTCTACTTTCTTTTGTGGGTGTAATGAATATAATTTGAAGTTAATTAACAATCCCACTTCAGTGTTCTGTTCCTGAAAGAAGAAAAAGTGAGACCTACTATAAGTTAGTCTTTCTTTTTTTCCTTAAGTGTTAGCCAACAACAATAACAACAAAACCCAAACCCCAACATTATACATATGATGTGGTTTTAAACCTTGAAAACTTTCTTCTGGGTTTTTTTTTTGTGGGTTTTTTTTTTTTTTTTTTTTTTTTGGTGGGGAGAGGGAAAGCAAAGTAAAAAGAGAAGGTAGTGTTTGGAAAGAATTTCTGTTGGCTACTTTTAAGCTCACATCACTTTTCTGGAAATGTTGCCGCATCATCATATATCTCATGGCAGCCATGTTCATTTTAACTGTCAGCTAGAATTTTCTTCCAATACATTGACACTAGACACAGAATTTCTTATGACGTCCTCAGAGAAGAGATAGGGAAGAGAGATTTGCGGGGAAAGTCTGCTTAAAAAAAGGAAGGAAGAGTGATTATCATTAAGGAATATGATTACTGTTGACTCATATTTTGTCAGACCTGAATTCATTTACTAAAATAATCAACAAGAATAGAGATTGGTCTCAGGATACTGGTGTCATGTTCTTCTCAATCACCTTTCCTGGTTATTTTTTTTGTATCAAATTTCATCTTAGGCAGACAAGTAAATAATTCTACATATAATTTAGAATATCTGTGAGGTGTTCAGATATTTTGGATGAGGACCTTCTCCTTATAAGTAAGAGAAATAGTCATTGTTTTCCCATGATCATCAAGAATCATTACAATATTAGGTTTTCACAGATCTGTCCCTTATGACAAGTAGGTTGCATTGTGAAGGTAAGGACACAGAGTGTTCTTCCCTTACCCACCACTGATATGTTCATAATAAAAGTGTTTTAATATTAAAATATTTTAAAATATTAAAAGTGAATAAATTATCAAGCTTTTCTTTATTCAGGTTGCTTGTTTGGACGTGTGCCTCCCAATTTTTCCTCCTTTCATTGTTCATGTAGGTTAATCTGTAAACTGCCCCATTTAAATGTCATTTGAACTTGGCTGTTTTGTTGTACTTTTCTTTCTGTCTGCTTCTCATGCTGCCTTACCCTGTGAAGTATTTTAGGACTGAAGGTAAAAATAAAATGTTTGTAAGGAAGAAGTTAAATTAGAATTACCATGTGGAAAGAAGGAAGAAATTATTTTGTCTTCTACTATGATTTTTCAGGTGGTCTTATTTTTCATTTTGTTTTCAGCCAACACTCTCATGTTTGTGCAATAAACAAGGCAAAGTAGGTACTACCTTTTTTTATCTAAAAGCATCCTCAGAAGTCTTAAAGCCATGTGGCAGCCATGTAGCTCATATTTTATTGCAAAGATTTTGAATTTCTGTAAATCTTTCTCAGCTTTTGATCAACTAGGCTCAGGTTGTTTCAGTTTTGTATTAACATCAGAAAGAACAGTGAAGACTGTATGTGTGAGCTTCATCATATGTTAGTAGCTCAGAATAGGCACCTGTGAACACAGGAAGGTCACAATTTAACTTGATTCTTGAAGGGGTGTTTTTTCTTTTCCCCTCAACACACTTTTTTTTTTTTTTTTTTTTTTGATATACTGCAGTTGAAGAGAATGTTCCACTGACTTTGGAATGAGTGATGGAAGCTGTGGTGCTCAATCCTGGAGTGACTGAGAAGGATGGGAAAATTGTCCAATGAAAGAAAGCTGTTCTTCCTGGCAAGCTGCATTTGTGTCATGAGGTGATACGGATGTAGAATGAGGCCATAGACCTGGCCTCTTCTGTTTCGGATCATGCGTAATTCCAGACAGGCAAGCAACATAATATGAGTAAAAGATCAACTTTGTACTTACAATCAGGAAATATATGGGGAAGTTTCATGACTTTTTGGACAAGCATCAAATCCTGTGTGGTCTGGTGCAGGAACTGGAGCTGACATAAATTTTCCCTTAAGACTTCATAAGTTTTTGGCTTCTGCTAAGTTACAAATAATATAAGTATAGCCTCCCTCTCTGTTTCTTTAATATTTCAATGTTTTGACATCTGATCTTAGCCAAGAGCTGTAAGTACCGGATAAATAAAAAATTTATTAGACTTATCATGAACAACTTTTCTGAACTGCCAGGAAATTCTGGATCAGTTTAGTGCCAGGTTCTAGAGAGACTCTTTGAGGATATTCTCTTTAGTTCTATATTTTAAATACAGAAGTGCCTATCCTAGAAAAAGGAAACTTCTGAGTATCTTTAATGTTGATTTTTTTCCATCAGGTCTGGGAAATTTGAAATTTTTCTTCTGTTGAATTTAAATATATTTCATATCCACTTACATTAAAAAAGAATGAAGTTTACTGTTCTGCCACATCCAGGTATTTAATCTGAAAATATCTCTGAGAGGATTAATGAATAAAAGTGTTTCAACTCAAAGAAAAGAGTTGGTGGGTTTTTTTTTTTTTTTTTATTTTGTTTTGTGAATGTTGTGAACTTCCTTCTTCAAGACTATATATACTAATCCTAAAAAAATAGAAATTTGTTACTATTGTGTTGATTTTAATTTAAATACTTTGGATTATGCATCTGCTTATTTTCTTTTCTTCCTTATTTGATCTTCATTGTATTTTAGAATATATTTACAAGACTTCTAATTATAATTCTGTACTTCTCCTGAATTATTCTGATAATACCTTCATCATGACTAATGATTTTGGCATTTCACTTTCTTCATAAATTTTAGTCAATATTTACTTAATTTAATTTGATTTAATTTATTT
>NW_010233596.1:0-279 GCF_000690775.1 Eurypyga helias
GGCAGTGGCAGCCTGTGCTTCCTGCAGCTGGATGTAGCTGCTGTACCCCGGACTCGCCACCGCTGTTACCTCTTTGTCCTTAATCCCATCGTAGGGGAGAGCGATCCGGCGCGCGTAAACCCGTCGTCCCCGTCGGGGCCAGGTCTCCTCCCAGCTTAGTCTCTAACAGCTTTGTGGTGCCACAGGTTCAAGCGGATCCTTGTGCTGATATCCCACTCCCAGGACTTCCTGAACGGGGTCTGCACCAACATCATCCACATGCACAACCGCAAGCTGAAG
>NW_010233596.1:512-1027 GCF_000690775.1 Eurypyga helias
CGCCGGCTGACGCGGGGCTCGTTGCAGAATTACATCGCGCGCTTCGGGCACGGCAGCGCCAAGCTGGCCAGGCAGGCCCAGAGCAAGGAGAAGACCCTTCAGAAGATGATGGCTTCGGGCCTGACGGAGCGAGTTGTGAATGACAAGGTAGGATCAGCCCGGGGGTCGCGTCAGGAGCAGTGTTGGGGACACGGGCTGGCCAGGTGGGATGGTCTCTAGCCGAGGGCAGGGAAGGCTGACGCGGCGGGGAGCAAGGCTGGCATGCCCTTCCCGCTGCCGAGGGTGACGTACGGAAGGCCGGGTAATGCTCCAGGGTGGGGAGCAGAGCCGTCTTCCAGGGGAGAGAAGGGGATTTGTCATACCAGTGGGGCTGTTCCGCAGACATGGAAGTGAGAAAGGAATGTCTGGGGGTTGGAGAAGGTGGAGAGGATGCTCAGAGCAACTCCTACCTGTGTGAAGAGCATGAGCCCACGTTTGCTTCCAGGGGAAGGAAACGGGCTCGTTAGCCAGTGGAT
>NW_010233596.1:1071-1405 GCF_000690775.1 Eurypyga helias
AATCAGGGTGGATCTGAGGGTGAGCTGCCGGAGGGGCTCGTAGGAAGTCAGTCTGGTGCCGGGGTCTGCAGAGGATGGCTGCAGTGCCCAGGGCTGAACCAGAGTAACTGGGCTGTCTCGTGCTCGCGGGCTCTGACAGCGGCTGTTCTGTGTCAACAGACTTTGTCCTTCTACTTCCCGCCCTGTGGGAAAATCCCCCCTCCTGTCATCATGGTGCAGAACGTCAGCTTCAGATACACCAAGGATGGGGTGAGTCGGGGAGCGTGCGTGGAGGCTGCCGGGATCCCTGCCCTGGCCCGGAGCCCTGGGCTAAGCTTTCCGAGCCGGCTGCAGC
>NW_010233597.1:0-255 GCF_000690775.1 Eurypyga helias
TGCCGTGCAGAACCCCGTCTGAGCGAGGCCAGCCGGCGGGCTGCTGGGATTCCCGTTAGGAGCGCGTAAATATTTTATTGGGGGGAAAGGCGTTTTTCGCGTGTCCGTGTGCGTGGCTCGCCGAGAAACGAACGCTGCGTGTGACACCCACTGAGCTGCGGTCGGGTGGCAGTGGGAGCCTGGTTTCAAAGGAGCTGCGCCCCAGTTGTGTCAGCGCTGGGGCGACGTGGCTGGCTCTTGGTGGCCCTACAGACG
>NW_010233597.1:266-4077 GCF_000690775.1 Eurypyga helias
CTTGGTGCCCCTAAAGCCGCGCAGATGTGTGCCACAGCGCGCCCCCGGGCTCGCCCCCGCTGGGAAAGGCTCGGTGCTCCCAGGATAACGGCCGGGGTTGGGAAAACACGCGACATGCCGAAACTCGTCCTCCGCCGTTTCGGTGTGGTCATTCTTCCTTAAATCCGCCACGTAAGGTGTGGAAGATACTGCCCGTGGTTTTACGTGACAGATGTGGAAAATAACGCAACTTTTATTCTTTTGTACTGCTCTGCTGTACGCAGAGAGCGGTCGCGGTCGGAGGAGGAACGGTTGGGATTCACAGTGGCCTTTTTCATTCATATTCTTTTAATCTTGGGCCTAAAACAAATTTGGTTTTAAAGTTTTGCCGTGTTCGGGTCCTTCTTCATATTTTCTTCGGCGAAGTTCACAGTAAAGGAGGCAATAATTACCTACCTCTGGTAGGTGAGCTGTAGGGCTCTGGACCACAAATGAAAATGAGACAATTAGCCCAGAAGCCACCTTCAAATTTTACTTTTTTTTCCAGCGCGGCGTCTGTTGCTGGATTTCATTTTAAAAGGATGCTGTGTTCGGCTTTGTCTTAATTTAAATATAGAGATTTATTCTTAAGATTAAAGATTGGAACAATGGGAAGCAATTGCAGCTTATGTACTTATAATCTTACTGAAAGTCAACTTTGAAGTATTTAATACAGCTATTCAAGTATCCTCTTATCGTTTGTTTTATGCCAGTTAGTTGTAATTTCTTTCTGTAACACGGATTGTTATAAACCTTGAAAAAACGCTTATTATCTTTATGTATCATTCAGTCTCGTGAACAGATTGGATTTTTTTTTCCCATCAGTGAACTATAATATGAAATTTAATGTTCTGACCTTTCTTACGCTAGATTACTGAAAATAGCGTGATTTAGCTTTTCTGAAAGCCCGAGCATATTTTGGTTGTTCGTTTAACGTGTTGCTTTATATTGTAGCTTTTAATTGCGAAAAAATAACATCAGACGTGTAATTTTCACGCTGCTTCTTAATGTATGCAGACGCTGAAGTTCTTGCTGTGTAAAAGAAAAACTTGGGTTTTTTCCTGGGAGCTCTGATGGCTGGCATCCCTGCTAATGACAGTCATTTCTCTGACAGGAAGATGTTTTCATTTGTATTTACTTTTCAGTGCAGGGCAATTACGCTGCTCTGTGTTGCACACTCGTCGGAGTTTCTGTCTCAAAAGAATTACAGTACTTGGAACAGGACTGCAGTTTGAAGCAGGTGTTGTGTTTTACTGTTATGCAAAGTAACACTAAAATATAATTGCAAGGGAAATTAAGGAAACAGCTGCAAACTTGGTGTGGCGAGCACTACATTATAATTCCTGAGAACTTCCATCACGTCTGACACAGCAAAGATTTGGTTTAGTAAACCTCAACTTGCTGATTTTTACTCCTTGAACTGCTGCGCGTATTCTTAGGAGAGGGGGGTTAGTGCAAAGGCCGGACCATAAACTTAGTTACGGAGATGTACTGCCTCGCTAACGACTCAGTTTTTAAATGGGAACTTTATGGTTTAGTTCCATCTCTCTTTTTTTTTTTTTTTCCCCCCCTTCCAATGCTGAAGAAGATGAAGGGTAGAACCCAATTACTGGAATGAAGGTTGCAGAATGTCTTAACCCAACTAACATATGGAAGCCTACGTAGGCCTGAGGTTGTAAAATAGTAAAATAAATGGCCTATAGCAGGCCATCTGCCATTTGCAGGGCATTTTTATCGTGCTTCATGCCAAACTGGAAATTAGTCTTTGTATTAAAAATATATTTTGAATACAAATCAAAGATTCCAAATGTTTAATGTTACACGTGGCAAACACATTTCTGTCTGGGAGCAAAGAGAAGTCCAGGAATATCACACTGGAAAAATACTGCTTAGTTTGATGCCCAGGGCTGGAGTCGCTCTCTTCTCCTCCCTATCTCTTTGTCTTCCCGGTGAGCACTGATTTACTTTTGTAGATTACACACCAGATACGACAAATCCACTGTTGCTTGTAGTGGGGGTCAGCGGATGCAAAATGTCATGATTTCACGTAGGTCCTTGCAGGGAGGATAGCGTGCCCCAGCTGAGCATCTGCCTCCCTAAACAGGCCTTTGAAAGACTTGCTCATCTTGAAAGGGTTCTTCGAACATCAGCTGATCAATTTTCCCAAAGCCCCTCCGAAGGGAAGGCAGCTGGGGTTTCCTCAGTTTATTGACTACAGAAATTGAAGCTCCGATTCGGTGCAGAGAACTCCACAGAGATCAGGTTTGGGAAGTTTCTGGCTCTTGGGCTCATATTGTAGAATGCTTCGAAGACGTGAAATAGAGGGGTGTGCAGAGAGGGAAGGGCGTATTTCTTTCATCTTATGCAGAAATACTTATGCGTGAAATCGCACTTAAATCTGTCAGATAAATGGTTGCTGTCTGGTGATGAATCCAAACCAGTTTCACTGGGAGTGCACTGTAACATGGATGTTTTGTTAACTTTGTCTAGATCCTTACTAGCCTTTCTCGGGACAGATAAATCCTTTGATTCAAAGGTATTTGGGTGTACCTTTTGCTATGCAGTTGTAAAATTTCCTGCTTTGCGTCAGCTTCTCCTAAAGCGTCTCAGATGTAACTTATTTTGTAAAGCTAAAAGAGGGCCTTGAAAACAGTGCAGGTGTTTGTGGAAAGGCATTTGTCCTTCAGGAAACTGGGTCCACGTGTTCATTTTCGTGGTTGCAATAAGCACAGTGTTGTTTAAAATAAAGAGGAGTAAATGTGGAGTATTTAACTGGAGCTTTCAACACAGATTTCCGCCCCTCCCCGAAGATAAAGTCTTATTTTAAGCATTCATCCTTCGGATGCATTTAATGATGATGGAGTTAAATGATGAGGTAATTAAAAAAATAATTGTCAGTAGTGGTGCTTGGAGTGTTGCGTGATGGGTGCATCAGACATACAGAAAGGGATCTTCGAATGGCAGGCGGGAGAGGGTTGAGTAATATTTTACATCTCTTTGGAGTTCACAGCAGTGTGCGCTGTCTTTCTCTCCTGGCAGAGGTCCGTGGAGTTGATGAGGAGCTGCTTGGAGCCTGGAGCCACCTGGAACACAATGTCCTACCCCGCTCCTGGCCTTGGGAAGTTGTGAGCTGCTCATGCCCATAGGGAGGAAGGATGGCTCATGGAATTCCTTCACAAGGCAAAGTTACCATAACGGTGGATGAGTACAGCTCCAACCCAACGCAGGCGTTCACGCACTACAACATTAATCAGAGCAGGTTCCAGCCTCCGCACGTGCATATGTGAGTATTCCCGACACGGCCTCTGCGCGTGTGTGTGTGTGTGCCTGCGTGTGCCTGCGTGTGCCTCTGACCTAGAACTGCCGAAGGGCTGGGAGCTGGAAAATTGGCCGGTCACATTCGCTGATAGGCAAAATGAAGTTTGTTAACGTGGCGTGCTTGAGAAGCACTGCTCCGTCATCTCCTGGAGGTACTCCTTCCTGCCTGACACCCTGCTCCATCATCTCCTGGAGATCATTCCTCCTGCCTGCGGTGCAGTGAGACTTGGGGACACTCACCCCACGGATGACTGGGGGGGTACCTTTTCTGAAACTGGTCACCCTACACTGATCTCGCTTTAAATCTCCCGAGGGACCCACTGCTTTAAAATCTAAGTTCCCTTCCCCCTGCCCTGACGTGCAGCTGCGCAAGAGGCCTAATGGGGACGAATTGTCCCCCTCCCACCGAATCCTCCGCCCGTGCGCCTGGTGCGGCGCGCTGCGACCCGCCGCCCGAGGGGTTGTGCGGGGGGAG
>NW_010233598.1:0-680 GCF_000690775.1 Eurypyga helias
CGGGGTGGGGGGCTGGCCTGGTCCTGGTGCACAGGGAGGTGATGCCCGGGGAGCTCCGGTCCTGGTGCACGGGGAGGTGTCGCACAAGGGATGCCGTGGAGCACAAGAAGCCGTTGCACGAGGTCGCCCCAAGCCCGTTGCACGAGGCCACTGTGATCCTGATGCACAAGGGTGTGGGTGTGTGTGTCCCCCCGTTGCCCCCGAGTCTCGCTGCACAAAGAGCCGATGCACGAGGCCGCCCCAGTCCCGGTGCACGAGGCCGTCCCGCTCCTGGTGCACAAGGTCGCCCCAGTCCTGGTGCACGAGGAGCTGTTGCACGAGGCCACCCCAGTCCCAGTTCACAAGGCGCTGTTGCACGAGGCCTCCTTCTTCCCATTGCACGAGGAGCCTTTGCACGAGGCCTTCCGGCTCCTGTTGCACGAGGTGCTGGTGCACAAGGCCTCCCCCAGTCCTGGTGCACGAGGAGCCGTTGCAGAAGGAGCTGTCGCACAAGGGTGCCGGTGGATGAGGTGTCCTTGCACGAGGCCTCCCCGCTCCCCTTGCACAAGGAGCCTCTGCATGAGGCGCCGTTGCACAAGGGCCTCCCCGCTCCCGCTGCACAAGGAGCCTTTGCACGAGGCCTCCCCGCTCCCACTGCACCAGGAGCCTTTGACCGCGGAGCCCTTGCACGACAGGCCCCT
>NW_010233599.1:0-10219 GCF_000690775.1 Eurypyga helias
CCCTCCCCACCCCACCCATCCCTCCCAAAAAAAAAAATTCAGGACATGGGTAAGAGAGAGGATGTTTATATTACGCTGTGGAGAACTTTGGCATCAACTAGTAACTTTGAAGAATAATCCTGAAGATGAAAGATACAGATGAAGGCCCAGACCCTGTCCAGAAGTCACATGACATAAAAAGAATGGTTTCCAAGGAAATGTATGTCTAGGAAGTAATTTCAAGTTAAAAAACCAAACAAACAAAACCCACCACAAAAATCCAAAAATGTTTTCTACAGGCAGCCCAGGGAAATGCAGTTTTATCAGCACTGGCACAGCCTCCAGAAAAGGAATCAGTAAACCTGGAAGGAAAGCGCTCCCATAAGATCCACTGACCTAGGTAGATCACTATGTTAACTGCAGTGAAAAGTGTTTCCAGTTAATCTGCACTGACTCCTAACCACCTAATGCCCAGGACATTCCTGTTTATTCACTGAAGAGAAAGGGATGGAAATTATGTCAACTAAGAGACAAACCAGGATCATGAAACCCGGTAATGACAATTAACAGAGAGTCATAAAGAAGCAATTGCTAAGCACATGTGCATAAGCTGAAAATTAGAATAGAGACTCCCTAGATCAGATATTGATTGCTTTCTGAAGGAAACTTGCAAGGTAGCTATAATTAAACCAAAAAATATGAATTGAGAAGAGGGATGGAAAGAAAACAATCAAAGAGGAGAGAGAGGAGATGTTTGAAGTTTAATAAGAACAACTAATTTTCCAATTTTGTGTGTACATATAAACACATACATGTATTTAAAGATACAAATGGAACAAAGTAAAACACACTAATAATATAATTGACAAACAAGAGGACAGTTCGCAATCTCTTTAAAAAAATAGGGGGAATATTTTTCACAGCCTAGCACAACCAACAGAAAAAGCACCACAAATAAAATACAGATAATGCCACATTAGTCCTAAATGTTGCAAATTTAACTGCAAGAGAGAGTTAGAGAAAGATACTACAAAAGCAATAGATAACTAAAGAGGCAAGAAAACAATGACCAAAAGGCAAGAAGGATATGAGGATAAGGGGGACTACTGGTTGGTAGTTTTGTATCATCACAATACACCTTATTAGAAGTAAAGAGCAAAAATCAGTGGGCCTAAAGTATGGAGACTCCTCTCCAAGTACACAGTGTGCTGCAGCCCAGAGGGGAAAAAAAAGATGGGTCCAGGGGAGTTTAAAAAAGGGAAGTGCCAGGGTACTCAAGCCATGCTGCCATTGCCTTCTTGTGGGCCCAAGTTTACTGTGTGCAAGTGAGGAGGTCTGGGCACAGCTACAAAACGGGCTACAGAAAGCAGTGGCGAGAGGCAGCAATTATGGGAGCACCAAGCTACAAGGTAACCTCAGACTCCAAACAGCAATGTAGACAAAATGGAAGACAATGACAGTGTTGAGGCAGGCAGGAAACATCTCTCCAGACCGAGGAGGTAAAAAATCAGGAAGGCCAAGAAAATGTCTCAGCCAGAGGGAAGAGTCTTAGAGGAGAGCAGTGACCAAAGCAAGTCCCTCCTCAACAGCAACAGGACAAACAAAACAGGAGACTGGTTTAGAAGTCACAGTTGATGTCTTTTGTCAATGAGGCTCGACAGGCCACAGTGGCATAGCAAGAAAGGCACTTTCTAGGGTATAGTATGTATGAGGTTGGCAAAAGCTCTGTTAGAAAGAAAAACTGTGAACTATCAGGGACCTTCAGAGAAAAAGAGGAGAGACTTGGGACTAGTCATCAGGAAATCAATCTGTGTAGACAGGGCTAGGATGCTAACTCAAATCACAGCACCAATATAAACAGTCTTAGAATCACAGAATCACAGAATGGTTTGGGTTGGAAGGGACCTTAAAGCCCATCTAGTTTCAACCCCCCTGCCATGGGCAGAGACACCTTCCACTAGACCAGGTTGCTCAAAGCCTCATCCAGCCTGGCCTTGAACACTGCCAGGGATGGGGCATCCACAACATCTCTGGGCAACCTGTTCCAGTGCCTTTATGTCTTCTTCATAACAAGGCAATTTATTAAGTATGGAGCCCTGACGGTATGCTGGACATTAAAAAGAGTGATGTTTTCATTGCTTACCATTTCAGAGCAGCGTGAGAGCCAAGCCTTTGGAGGAAGGTGAATGTGAGTAGTTTCCCAAGAACTGCACGTTACTCTTATGGGAAGGATTAGAACTAAGCTTGTTCACACTGTATGAAATATTTGCCACCTGAGAGATGACTCTCCAATATGAATACATTAACTTGCAGCCAGCACAATGTAAGAGGTGCAGAATCTTTTTTCAAACTGCAATTGGGATTACTGCTACGAGCAATGAACTTTGTGTAACAGATTCTCAGCGGGTGGGAGAGCCAGGGTATTCAGGACTTCCTGAATGGACTAGAAGTCAGGCGTGATGTAGACTACCTTATGGCCATTTGGCAAATTGTTTCTTTAATTTCAAAGACACTTCTGTCATTTGTGCCAAGATCTGAACTTTATTTTTGGATCCAAGAAAATCACCTTTGTTTGAAAAAACACAGCACAGTTTTTGCTCATGGCCTAAAACAACACAACCAAGATTTATGAATTATACCAGTTGCTTTTGGTAGGAAACTGACTTTGCAAACAGAAGGGTGGTTACCTGCATTTCATTTTTTTCCACTTGTTTTTCCCTCCAGTAAAAAAGAAAGTGGGGATGATATCCAGATGATCCTATCGTTCTCAGAACACATAGAAAAGTGTCAGTTGTGTTGCAAAGGATGACTATGACTAGAATGACACTTCCTTACCCTGGCTCTGTATTTGGTTCTTTGCTTCCAAGAGAGTAAAGTGTGGGTTAGAGAGTGAAATGTGGTTTAGAGAGATCTTTGGGCTACCATACCACACTTGCCAGTGGGAAAGCAGATAAGGAGGTATGTCGTATGAAGGCTTTTATTTTAGTTCTGATAGGAAGTTCTTAAATATAGCAAGTCCTTCCTTTCCTTTAAAGGACCTCTTCAGGATCTGGGCCAAAACAGAAATGGTGAGAGTAGGAATTTCTTTCCTCCTAAGAAGAGGGCCTCAGATTACTGTCTCTAATTACTGCAAAGACCAACTTCAGGGTTTGACAACATTATGAATTACTGTAGCCCACTGGCACAGTCAACACTATCACGGCTATTCCAATATTCGTAACACCCATATACTGTGCTTTGAAAGTATTCCCCAGCTCTTATATCCAGACATCCTTATAGAAGGGAATGAGCAGTGGAAAACCCGAATGACTGATAGCTAGACAGTATCAGGACTGATCTGATCCATTTTAAGACAAGGAGCCTCTCTCATTCATTCTTTTCAAAGAGGTTTCAGAGTGTCTTAAGCTTCATACTGAAAATGAGAATGTCACAAAACCCAGAAAACCATCCCAGTGTGAAATCCGTGCAAGGACATCAAAGCAGAAGAAACCATAATGACTGTCTGCAAAGAAAAAGATTCTTGGGAAAATTTCTGACTTCCTTTCAGACCGTAGATAAATTGATTAAACACTAATGAACAAAATGATGGCTGAAAGAAAATGACTGGGGACAGTCCCTCCCACCAGTCCTGAGCTATTTCATTTGCGGGCAGTAGGGAAACACAACTGGATGCATGACTGGATCTATCTGGAAAGCATCCATGAGCAAGAAAAATAAGCACACAAAAACCACTGGATGCAAACATACAGAACACATGAATGTTGAATTCTCTGGATATCTCAACTCAAGCTCTTAGGTTTGTTCAAGAGAAAATAAAGCCATCTACTAGAGTGAATTCATGAAACACTGTGGCTGCTGGAGTCCAGACCTGCTCCACCACTTACCCTCTAATTAGTAAGTTTTTGGAATCATGAGAAGAGCAGTACCCCTCTGGAAGTGATCAGTGAGGAAAGAGTATGAGACCACCAGCTCCTTACAGTAATGACATGCTTTAATCAGGCCTTTATCAGAGAATTATGAAAGATACTACATATCCCAGTAGAGTCTCCCTAAAGATGACTGACTGTTGGCCTGCATCTGGAGTTTCTTCTCTGGAAAGGGGTCACTCAAGACCTGTCCACACAAGGGAGAAAAATGAGGTTTCTGTTCCTCAGCCCTCAAACAAGAAAGCTAAGATGAACAGCAGACAGAACCTTAGTTCTTAGGACACCAGCCAGAATGCATGAGCCAGCACAATGAAGAAAACAAACAACATGAGGTCAAGAGCTTGTGCAGTTTTCTTCTCTGTTGGGCCCCAGTAAAAGCCTGATTCATGACAAGTCCTAAAGCAAACCTGGCTCTGCCCTCAGCGCAGTATATCAATGTGGAGTCCCTTACATAAGGCAGCTTGCAAGGTGACAAAATGCCTCACGGTGGCATGTAGTTTTTAACGGTTAACAGAGGCACTGCCTGAAAGGCTCTTTAATTCCACACAGTTCCTACACTTTAAGTGCACTCTTCTGACATCCAGAAATGAGCAACCAGACCAAGCGTGGGTTCCTTGACTCATTATGCCTACCAAATGCAGCACCCCTGTCACAGTTTCTGTACATCATGCTTGAACTGCTCATCCAGCACTTCATTTTATCTTTTCAGCTGGGAAGAGGCTGAAATTGTAGCTGTAGTTATCAGATTATCACCCACAGGAAAAGACCAAATACATATTTGAATAGTACTGTTCTTTTCTACAGATGATTGTCGAGTTCCCATTGCCCACCTGGTACTTCACTACATATCCTCCCAGTGGAGGAGAGAGTAATATCGAAAAATAATTGGTGTCATTTCAGTTTCCCATCAGTGCTCAACAGAGGTTCTTCCAGAGCTCTCACAGAATCACACATCTCAAAATGCCCTTTCTGTGCCAGCTGCCCCTGAAGAAGCCTCAACTCCTCTGCATCAGGAAGTTGCAAATGACACAGAAAATATCAGAAGTATCACAAGCACTTCCAAGAATCCTCATCACCACAACAGCCAGCCACCGTGTCAATAAAAGCCACCGCTTCTTTGCGAGCAAAGGATGAATTCCACTTCATCTACAGTAATGAGGGAGTGTTAGAGAGCATGGACAACATGTCCATGCTGCACAGCCAGCACTAAATAGTATACTCTTCTGGAAGCAGATATTGAAGCATTTGCATTGCCCTCCACCTAGGAACAGCTTTGACAAGAATTAATTTCATCCTGCATGAAGAAAAAGAGCAGCATGTAGCCTGTCATAGTGCCATAACTACATCTGAAGTACCCAAACTAGAATCTGTTACTGTAGCCTTCTATATCATCATATTTTGGGATGGCTGGGTAGAGAGTATTTGCTATTGGAACACTAAATTCCTATTTTATTGTCTTCTACTCAGAGCAAAACTAGGTTTTAAAACTACTCTGAGGCACGATGGAAAGCCAGTTCAGTTCTCAGGACACTAGTAAGGCAGGCTGCATTGACAGAGCCGTGTGAGGGAGCAGGCTGCAGCATGTGGGGTGCAGAAAGGCCTTGGCGTTGAAGGCAGCCATGGCCACTGCTATACCTCCACATCAACACACCGAAGACACAGTGCAGTGCCCAGGCCTGTGTCTCTGAAAAAGAGATGCAGTTACCATGCCAGTGAAGTTGGACAAACACCTACCCCTACAGCCATCTCCCCAGCAAGGCCCTGTCAGCTCCAGGCAAGAGTCAAACACCTTTCAAACAATTCCCTCATAGCCTCAGCTGGAAATTCTTGCCAGCTTCCAAGGTAGGGACCACAACTTTGTCAGCAAGTGCTCCAGCAGTGTTCTGAGTCTGCCAGTGCCAGCTGAGACTCCCAAATGGGCTTCCTAACAGCTGAGCCTCTCAATGCCAGCTGGACTCCAGGAGAGGAAAGCAGTCAAACCAACACTCAGAGGAGGTTAAGAAGGTGGAATGCAAAACTGAGCACAGATTTCAGCACAGTATTAAAGTCTGGCAGCCAAGATTTCAAATGTCCTCCTTGCATCGTGGCTGTCGTTCTCTGCTGCTGTAAGCAATGCTCGCTTCCAAAGGACACTCGCCCTGAGCGATGTGTACTTTGCTCCTTGTGTACACTTACTTCTTCCTCCTTACGCATCTGAGAATCTGGGCTTTGAAACTAAAGGCATAAAGACACCAAGTGATTGCTCTGCATTCTTTTAAATCTCATGGCAGGTGTCAGCAACAGAAGCAGAGAAACAAGCCATGTACTTCTCACAAGACCTAAAGACACTGGGGCATCCTTTACTGAGCTCAACCTGCCAGGTGCTCCTACCCACAGTGTGTAAGACGTACCAAGCCGCAGGAGAAAAAGACAACATGGCAGTAGAACTGATGAGGTGCAGGGGATTGGGAATAGCTTTGCACAATAATCAGAAAGGTTCCAAGACCCACAAAAACCAAATTTGCCTTAATAAAACTGATAATGTTCAGCATACACCTCTGTCAAAAAGATGAGGGAGACTGAGAAAGGGGAAGCTGATTACTGCACTTTAGTTAGCATTCACAAAACATGTTACTTTTGTATAGCACCAGCATGTGGCTGCCACCCAACACCAGAAATTATAGCTATATTCTTTCCTCTCTTTCTTCCTAAGGTGAAACTATACTCTGAAAACTGACTCAGTGTCACAAATGATCAAGCTGGCATGAAGAATATCAATCATGTCACCAAAGAAACAAGAGGGAATTCCACATCTATTCATCGGCACTGTGCCTTCTCAGGAGCAGATAAGGATACATTATGGAAAACAAATAAAAATGCACACCTTTACGGAGAGTATTTGTGTTTCCTCCACCAATAGAACAGCCAACGCTGTCAGAAAGCTCTTATCAGTAACCCAACATACAGTGTCAAAGAATAAATATGCTTTTCCTTCAACTGCCACACATTTAGATTTCCACTGAAATTGAGTTATAGATTCTCCTTAATTAAATTTCATTAAAAAAAGGGTGGGGGGAAGTGCACTGATTCTATTTCAAGGAACTAGAACATACTGTTTTATGCCTCACCACATGTGAATAAGGGAGATAAAATAGGTAAAATAGGACAAGGATTAAGGCACCAAGACTAAGTAGCCTTCCCCAAATCATATGGAAAGCTTGTGGCAGAACCGGAAGCCAGCCCTAGGAAATCTGACTCCCCTTACCATATTGTAAAAGAGCTAGATAATACAGCCTTCCAGTTCACTTTTCCTAACTTAAATTTGAAGTTACATTAACAAGAAAATTTAATTTATTGTGTACATTTTCTTTTATCAGAACATTAGGACGATTGAAAGAATGACAAATGTCTCCAGTGCTGCCAGTGCTTATAATTCTATTCTGAATTCAGTTCTCTACAGTGTTTTTCTTAAACATGCAGTTTCTGGAGCCATGTAACAACATGAAAATTACAGCAACAAAAATTGCTTAATAGTTACCCAGGATAGCAAACACAAACTGGAACGACTCAGAAACCAGATGGCTCATAAATATGTTTGTTTTAATTTGATGATTTTTAACCCTATCTTGTGATGTGAAAGCAGAGCTTGTAGAGCTTAGGTACAAGAAAAACAGTGCTTGCTATACATTTACTTTTGCCAAGCTCAGAAAGGCTAAGCAAGGTACTTACAGCTGTCACTTTTCACCAGCTTTGTTTCTTGCTCCTTTGTGTGTTTGGGTAACCAAGAATAAAAGGGCATGCTTAAGAGTATTCTGAAATGTAGCTGACCTTTTTTTGAGAACTCATGGGAGCACTTCAGTGCATGCTAGAGCTTATAAAACATTTTGCATATAAAATTTAAGCCTGGGCCCAAAATTATTTTACTCTGCCCCTTTTAGATGATAAATGTCAAGCCCAGCTCTCCACCTTCAGAACAGATTGAGTCCTACCCCTAACTGTGTCAGAGCACCTCCTCTAACAACAGTCTGTACACGGCATGGGTCAAAGTTGAAAACAGACTATTTTGTCTGAAGGGCTAAGAGGAGACTTGAAGGCCACAACACGCTGTATCTCATATCCCTCAGCACTGTAACACATAGGATAGGATTCAGACTAGTAGTCTGAATTTTGTGTCCCCTAAAAATGTTAAAAATTTTGATAACTGAATGCCAAAAAACTAACAAGGTCCAAAAATAAGAAGTTGTCATAAACAGAACTAGACAGCTCACAACGTTTGTCTATTCAGTAAAACAGGATCACAGGTATTTTCACAGTTCATACATAGTTTGTCAGCTAACTGACATCTGACTGACACTGAGCACCTGCTTCCTTGCAGGAGAATGGAAAGAAGGCACCACTAAGCTAGATAAGGGTTTATTCACATAGTATGAGTTCAGGTGCCTAACCCTACAGGTTAGTTTCACAAGGCGCTTATTTCAGTGACTGGGGGAAAAGACTCAGGAAAAAAAGCAGCCACTTAACAAGTTTCCTAAAACATTTCCTTACCACCATCTCCTTCCACTGAGAGACTGACTCCCTTCTTGTCCTTGCCCAGTAATCACCATCTCCTCAATTGTACCCACTCAAGCTGTACAGGGTCCCACTGTAACTGGGCCATTAAAATAATTTGCAAAAAAGAAAGCTAGCTTTTCACCTAGATAATTTCAAAGCATCCCTACAGTCTGACTGACACAGCTGAGACCATGCTCCCACCTGGGGGCTGGCAGGAAAGGTCAAGGTGGGCATGAATGCTGGAGAGCTGAACTAAACATCGCCTGAACGTTGACCTTCTTCATGTTCACTCGGTCTCAAGAGCCTTAAGAAATTGAGCATAAGAATCAGCACTTTATGTTTGAAATTCTACGTTTGCCCGACATCAGGCAGCCCCCACCATTCTCAGTGGAATAATGTCGGTAACGTTATTAATTGAGCTGTTGCTTCTTGTCAATCCTCTTCCTTGGAGCCACAGAGCAGTTTCTATCAGAAATAACTTCTCTAAGCTTATTCCACATGTGTCCTAGTAGTGCAGTGAATGCAAATTCTACTGAAGCTTAATTAAAAAGTAACCATTAGCTAGATTTACCATAGCTGATAGCCTTTACAGGCACATGCCCCGTCAGTCTCTGTGAAATGGTAATCTATATATTAAATAGATTTTTAAAATATTTTTTTAAAACAGACATGAGCAACCCTTGAGTATTGTACAGTTTTGCATAACTGCATCCAACCCAGGAAAGTGTAGAAGACAGTGCGTTTAAATCAAAGCTTTTCTTCCCAAATCTTTTCAAGTCCTAAAATAAGTGGAAAAAAAAACTTTCAACAGGAAAAAAACCCAGACCTTTCATTAATTTTCATGCATATGTATGCAAGAAGGCACACAAGAGAGGAAAAAAGTGTTTGGGAATTAATGTGGGGAGGGAAGAAATAAAAAAAGCTAAGCCCTGTTCAAAACTTATCAGGAAATCAAAAAAGAGAATAGCTTTTAGAGGGAAGCTAAATGCTTGTGTCTAACCAGACCAATCTAGCACAGCTCTAGATAAGATGAGAAGAGCTATATCTGCATACGCCTTTCATTTTTCCACCCACCTGAATAGCCAAAATACAAGCCTTTTTGAAATAACTGAATAAAGCCAGCTTGGCTTATTCACCTCATTTTGCTTATAATTAATTCACAAGGTTATTTGTTATAATTTTTAACAGCTTTCAAATTTATTCTCTAAGATTGCAACAGATTGACAATCTTTCAAACTCTGGGAAAGTTTAAACTCTTCTAAGAACCTGATAGATCTTGAAGGGCCAGGAGGCATGTGGGACTTCAGGAAAGTCAAAAAAAATGGTGATAGCAAGTATTCTGCGATGACTATGCTATGAGGTCATACAAGATAGAGACAGTCCAGTGTCTTATTAAATCTGCGTTGCACTGTTAGCCTGCATGGGGTTAAAGAAAGTTTCTTTCAGAGGTTTTAAATACTATTCTGGCTCCTGTAGTGACTGTAAACACAGAAAATGTTCCCATTGTGAATTACATATTTTAAAACTGTTATTCATGTAGCGAGATCTGGACTCCAGCACAGTATACATCAAAATGCCGTAGAGCAAACTCCAAAAATCTATTAAAAACAGTGTAAAGGAAATTTCAAACAGTCATGCTTTTCTGTGATTCTATTTGCTGAAGTCAAAGTAGCAAATATGTAGTAATCACTCAGAGGTCGGTAGGAAAAAAAAATATAATCAGCAGATAGATGGAAAATTAACACCTCAGAAATATAAGAACAGAAACAGAAAATCCCTCAAAA
>NW_010233600.1:0-5180 GCF_000690775.1 Eurypyga helias
GTCCAGGTCCCTCTGGATGGCATGTCCTCATGCTGCATGTCTTCATGCTGCATATGTCTTTTTGTTATACATGGTAGTGGGTTTTTGTTACTCAGCGGTGCTGTTCTTCTGAGCATCCAATAAACACAACTCCTACAGAGGAAGAAGGTCTCACTAGTACAGTGCGCTGAGAGAGCTAACATAAACAATATTTTGTAGTGCTGAGTTAATTTTCCAACCCCCTCATGGCAGGGAGGTTGGAACTAGATGATCTTTAAGGTCTTTTCCAACCCCAAGGATTGTATGATTCCATGATTCTATGAATTTTATTACCGTGCTGCTTTGTTTTCTGTTTTGAACTGTCTGATCTGTGGATCTTCTATTTTGCCCAACAGACAGAGATAAGTTAAACTACTGACTAATGCCAGCAAGTTTTCCGTTACAGTCAGCTTCATTTTGTCATTTCTTAATTTCATTCTGTCACTCCTCACTGTAGTCTGTGCTTATTTACTGTCTACCACTTGCAGGTATCACTAGTTATCATTTAACGAAGTCACGCAGCATGTACTGCTCTCTAAAACCAGACTGGAAAGTGGTCACTGACAGTGACTTCTTCTGCCATTCTCTGCATTTCCTCCACTGTGATGAATACGTGTTGGCAAACGTTTTCCAGATCTAAACACAGTGGGGCATGTCATCTGTATGCATGGAGAGCAGTGCTTCCTATTCCCATGAATTTGTGCCCAGCTCTCTAACACATGAGCACTGTCCTTTGCTGCTGCTGTAAATATAAGTCAAACGTGTGAATTTTTTACCACTCACAACTGCATTATATTTCAGAGTCACTTTCATCCGAGTTGCCCCCAGGATATATTGTAGTACCTCTGCACTGAATGTTCTGGCAATGCCATTTTGATATGAATGCACATGGTTTTCATTCACGTGTCCATAGTTAATGTTGCTCACATGGGTCTGTAATATGAAAAGCATGCATTAAGATCAAATGAGAATTCAATTCAAACAATAAATCTGTGTGTAACAATTAAATATTGAGGCCAAAGTCTTAATATTAAGCAAACATTTTCAGTTTCAGCAGAAGATGGCATTTCTTTCAGAGTCCCACTTATGTTCAGTTGACAAAAATCTGTGATACTTGGAAAAAATTACAGTTTTTAGATATGATAGTTACAGCATCATGAAAAGCCTCTCTGTACCGTTACCCTTCGATATTTAATGCTATGCTGTAAGTTCAGGCATGTAGTGTGTGATGCAGAGTTCTTTTTCAGGTCCGCTGTTTGTTTCTCTTACCATGCTGAAAATGCCCAGATAAAATGTCTTGTCTCCATCTTTCTTGTGATTCCATGCAAACATATTTTGATGGTCAGCTAAACCGTGCCGATTAATTTTAGACTAGGAAATAAGCATCCTTTGCCTGTGCCTGTGTGTACCGATACCGTTGGATGTGCATATCAAGCAGTACTCCCTTGGCTTCAGCGTGGACATGTGTTTCTTTCAAAGGGTTCGAAAATGTTTAGAAAAAGAAAAATGTCGTAAACCTACAGATTATATATTGGCCAAAACAGCTGGGGACAATGCTTTGAAATAGTATATTTAGCTAATAAACTGAAGGCAGAAATACAGCACTGATTTTTAAAAGAAGTTTTCAGGGACTTTCAGGGATTCTTGACTGATGAGCCCAGCATCTGAAAAAATCAGTAGATAATATAGAAATAATAGTATGATCTAGAACAAAGAAATTGGAATAGTAAGTTCATGAACACAATGTGACATTTTGGGGGGGAAAAAAAATCAATTTTTGTAAATAGAAGTAGCGCCTCCCAAATTTACTCAAACTATTTGAAAGAATCCACAAGAACGATGTGGATGAGCGACTTCTAGTTGACACAGTCCGCTGGATTTCCAAAGTTTTTCAACATTGTCCATTTTTTAAAGGCTTCTGAACAGACCAAGTAGCCAAGGGATAAAGGCTTGACGAAATATATCTTCTTGCCCAAATAAAAGTGTTTAAAAAAAAAAAAAGTAACTAAAACCAGAAGTAAACTGTCAGTGCCCAAAAGAGCAGGAGATAGCCAGCTGAACTCCACACAAAACTGGTTCATCGTATGTGCCTCTTTTGCCACACCACTTATATGTAAAAAAAACCAAACCAAACCAAAAAAACCCAAAACCAACAAAATAAAACCCTCTTCCTCCAAACAAAACGGTGTTTGGGTTTGGGGTGTTTAGGTACAACAAATCTCTGAGGAATTATTTTTACCATTTAAGTCAATGCATGGTCTCATACAGACAGGACAGGAGGTTTGTTGAAGTTCTGTATTAAAAGATATTATTATCTGTATGTGTATCTATACGTCCAGGGTGCTGAGATGTTTAACCTGAGAAATTTAATTAGGTGTTACTGAATATGCTTTGCAGTTCCTAAACGTTTTAGCACCCACATTACAATGCCAGTGTTCTAAATTTTGATTTGAACACTGGAATTTTGGCTGAACACCAGAACAGAAATTCAGTTTTATTTTACTGATAAAATGCTGAGGTTCTCTGACCGTTTTCATAATTCCTTTAATAACAGTAAATGATTTTGTAGTTTATGAATTCAGTGTTGCCCAGCAGCAGGCTGAAACTGTTGCGGCCTGCACTCTAAACTCGAGAAAGGGTTGTGCACGGGTACCTAATGCCTTCATATTCAGGTGATAAAACTACTCAGGCCCGGCTTTCCTCACACATTCCTCTTCCACTCCTCCTGCAGAGCCCTCGCTTTTTTGACCACGTAAAACTGCAGTGACCTGGGTGCGGGGCTGGACGGCCCAAGTATAGGCCGGCAGGAGTGCAGGTGAGCCAGCATCTGGCGCAGTTCTGTGGGCAGCGACAAGCCCGCGAGCAAAACGCTGCGGCGGCTCGGTCCGGTCATGGCGGCTCGGTCCGGTCGCACCAGCTGATGTGCTGCATGGAGTAGTTCCAGCGAGTGGGTTCGCTGCGGGAGGAGAAGGAAGGATTGAGTCGTGCAAGCGCAAACTGGCGGCTGCGGAAGTGAGGCGATGGCATGGGGAACGCACGTGCTCACTGAGAGATTGCCGCTGGGGTCAAAGGTAGCAGTTGAACGATGTAGAGTATTTCGAGAGAAAAACTGTGCTTTGACAGAGAGAAGTTTGGGATTGTCGCTGGAAGTCAGTTGAGCAGTAGCTTCCAGATCTCTGGGAGATCATCCGTTCTGCAGCGGTGGAGGCCTAAGCTTTTGTACGCATTTATCTGAGTTTTTAAGTAGCTTTCTTGAGAGCATCGCGAGTCCTTCGTTCGGCAGAGACGAATGGCAGAAGGGAACTACGGCACAGCAGCAGAAGAGCAAATGCAGAACAGCACCTCGGAGGTTGAGGGATATGCCCTTCTACCCTGAATATATCAGTTATGGTGTCATTCCTTCCATTCAGCACAGCCCATGTCAGGTGACAGGGCCTGGAGCGTAAATTGGTTGCAGAATCAGCAGTGAGTTATTTGCCTAAACACCTGCTGGAGATGATGGAGCTGTTCTGAAATAAACACTTCTTCCTGGCACCTCATCTCGGTCTCCCCACTTTCCTTTTAAACCCGTTACCCCTTGTCCTGTCACTGCAGGCAGCCTTCAGCGGCCAAGAGGATGAGCTCCAGGAGCCATCCCATTTTGGTGGAAATTACTATTTGACAATCATCTCTCCTTAGGACTTCCTTCGTTTATTCTTAAAGCATTTCTGTATTTTGGCATTTTCTTTGTCAGTTAGCAACATTTTAATCACATTCATCACAAAACAGACAACTTGAAACCAGGAGATGTTTTCAGGATATAAATTCTACTAAATTGTTTCTCTCTGTTTCTTATTTTGCTCTAACTTTGGGTTTTTTCCCCCCCCGAGGTGAATTTGAGCACGTTAGCTTATGTCCCTAATGTAAATATGATGTGGCCAATGTATTTCTTATTCTGCTATTCCTATTAAGCTGTTTCCTTCCATTTTTTTCCAGTTTGAGAGTTTCTCACAAGTAAACAAACTTGTTCAGGCCCTTGTTGAGGGCAAGAATGTAGTAGAAAAACACCAGTCTGGTTTCCAGTGAGCTGAAAATACAACTGGCGAAGTGTGTTGGGCGCAGCTGAAGGAGAGTTACAGGAAGGTGGCTGTAAGCGGCACACCTTTGTACCCCCCCCAATTATTTATTTTCATGGGCTCGTGCCCAGGAGCAGCCCCTGTCGTCCTGTACACCCGTGACTTAACGAAGCGCTCTCTTCGTTCCAGTCTAATTGTTTTCTGCTGCGCCCAAACATCTAACGGGAGAACTTTCAGCGTTGCCGAAGGACTCCTTTTCACAGCTTAATACTAAGGAGCCATATTGAGAAATACGGGAACGCTTCCAGACTCCCAAAGAGGATTAGAAAGTTGGATGTTCAGCCGCAACTTCTTCAGTTTGTTGCAAAATGCAGTTTCTTGCCACGCTGCCTTGGAGAGATAGGTCTCACAAGCCTGTTAGTGATGCTGAGGGTATTCCTTTTAAGGAACCCCATCTCCAGGAGATCTCTCCGCCTGCCCATTCCGTCCGTTCCAGTTGTCACTGCGGACATATTCGGGATATATTCTCCTAACCTGCTGCTAATTTTCACCTTTGAAGAAAGAAAACGCTTCCTGCAGGATTCCTTGATGTTCATTTAAAAAGGGGCTGTCACACAAATGACGTTCCACTTCAAAAGGGACTAAATCAACAAAAAATAGAGTGACCAGCGGGGCTAACGCTTTTGTTCCAATGCTCTTCCTTGCTTACGGCTGGTCCCACGTACACACGCAGGGTCAGACCACGCGTTCTCCCTCACCGCGTAGCTGATGCGCTCCTAAAAACCAGGGGTCAAGCAGCGGCGGTAACGGTCGAGAGCGTTCGGCGAGCGGCTTTACACCGAATTCCAGCAGGTAAGCTGCTCTTCGTAACGCTCCCGAAAAGAGTTTAGGGATGTTCTGGGAATAGTCTAGTCTCGCTTGTTTTCTCGTGGGGTAACAGAATAAGCCAATTCTAAGCAGTAGGTCGTACTGCTGAGGGATTCCCCGTTCTCTGCAGAAAGCCCCGGCTAGATGCCCAAAGGACACGCCGTGAGCTGTTGGAAAGAGCAGTGAAGAACCCAAGACTGGGAGTTTTTAGGGTGGAAGCTCGCAGCCGCCCGCTCCCTT
>NW_010233601.1:0-308 GCF_000690775.1 Eurypyga helias
TGGGAGGATGCTGGGGGGGGATGGAGGCGGCGGCACTGACCCCCCTTCCCCTTTCCCGTTCGGCGACAGAGATGGTGAAGCTGTTCATCGGGAACCTGCCGCGGGAGGCGACGGAGCAGGAGATCCGCTCGCTGTTCGAGCAGTACGGGAAGGTGCTGGAGTGCGACATCATCAAGAACTACGGCTTCGTGCACATCGAGGACAAGACGGCGGCCGAGGACGCCATCCGCAACCTGCACCACCACAAGCTGCACGGCGTCTGCATCAACGTGGAGGCCAGCAAGAACAAGAGCAAGGCCTCCACCAAG
>NW_010233601.1:400-696 GCF_000690775.1 Eurypyga helias
GCCCCAAGGGCTCCGGGGGGGAACCGCCCCCCCCGCCTGCCCCAACCTGGAGCTGCGGGCCAAATTCGAGGAGTACGGCCCCGTCATCGAGTGCGACATCGTCAAGGATTACGCCTTCGTTCACATGGAGCGGGCGGAGGACGCGGTGGAGGCCATCCGCGGGCTGGACAACACCGAGTTCCAAGGTGACGCGCCGGGGCCGCGGCCCCCTGGGCTGGGATAGGTAGCGCCGGGCTGGGCCCGGAGGAAGCAGGTCAGGTAGGAGAGGAGCGGACGGAGAGCTGGCGTTGGGGGAG
>NW_010233602.1:0-2188 GCF_000690775.1 Eurypyga helias
GGGGTAATCACGATGAAACCAGACCTGCTGGGGGTGGGTAGGAACTGTAGTGGTGCTTGTCAGCTGTCCACGAATGGTTTTCTCTCCCCCCTTTAAGAGCAGAGGTCGCGGTTCCCCCCTGCCCTCCCCAGCCCGTCCAACCCCCCGCAGCGGTAGTGCAGGCTGGCACGAAGCCTGTCACACTGCCTCTAGCCGGAAAATGCTGCCAGGCTGCCTACCTTCGGCTGTGATTTGTGTTCCAGAGGCAGGAGTGGGAGGCCGTGCAGCAAACTGGCCTTTTCCTGGGACCATTTGTGCAAGAGGGGAGGTGAGAGGTGGGAGAAGAACCCCCCCTCTCCTGCTCTGCCCGGGTCAGACCATCAGGGAAGCGGATGAGCAGCAGCTCTCCTTGGCCAGCATTCTTCCTCCCCGAACGAGGGGGGCAGGCGCTGCCTGTGGGGCACGGGGTGGTTTGGATTAACCACAGACACTTGTTTAGCAATTGCCGCTTCCAGGCTTCAAGGCATTCCCTGCGAG
This sequence comes from Eurypyga helias, assembly GCF_000690775.1. Classification (NCBI taxonomy): domain Eukaryota; kingdom Metazoa; phylum Chordata; class Aves; order Eurypygiformes; family Eurypygidae; genus Eurypyga; species Eurypyga helias. The sequence goes on from NW_010233602.1 coordinate 517, forward strand.
GGCCAGGAGAAGGCCTAGAATCCCAGACTAACGGCAAAGTGTGGGTTGGACAGGGCCTCTGGAGGTCATCTGCTCCGCCTCCCGCTGAAGCCGGGCAACCCAGAGCCGGTTGCCCAGGATCGTGGCCAGATGGCTTTTGAATATCTTCAGGGATGGGAGCTCCACAGCATCCCTGGGCATCCTGTGCCAGTGCTCCATCACAGCGAAAGGTGTTTCCTGTGTTCAGAGCCTGCTGTGTTTCCGTGTGTGCCCGCTGCCTCGGCACCGGGTGCTGGGCACCACCGAGAAGTGCCGGGCTCTTGGTGGGCTCCCTTCGGGTGCCTGTGTGCATCCGTAGGATTTCCCTCCGCTGAGCTGTCCTTCTCCAGGCTACACAGTCCCAGCTCCCTGTCTTTCCTCGTAGGACAGACACTCCAGTCCCTTCGTGGCCCTTTGCTGGACTCTCCAGTCCATGCCCCTCCTGCACTGGGGAGCCCAGAACCGAAGGCAGCGCTCCAGACGTGGCCTCGCCAGCACTGACTGGAGGGGATCATCACCTCCTTCGGCCTGCTGGCACTCAGCGCAGCCCAGGGCACCATCTGCCGCCTTTGCTGCCGGGCTGCAGGCTCACGTGCAGCCTGGTGGCTGCCGGGACCCCCAGCCCCTTTTCTGCGAAGCTGCTTTCCCAGCGTGCCTGGAGCTGTTCCTCCCCAGGGGCACGACTGGGCATGTGGCTTTGTTGAACTTCATGACATTCCTGCCGGTCCGTTTCTCCAGCCTGTTGAGGTCCCTCTGGATGGCATCTCACGTCCCAGCCAGGCTTGTCCCAGCTTGGGGCCATCTGCTGAGGGTGCAGCCCTGCCCCACCACCCAGATTGTTAATGATGTCGAACAGGACTGGCCAGTGTTGACCCCCGTCATATGCTGCTGGTTGCCAGTGTTCACTAGGCTTTGTGTCACCACCTCCTAGGTCCAGCCTGTTTCCAGTCCACCTCCCTGGCTGCTTCTCCAGCCTGGGAGCTTGTTGGCTGCTCCTTCACTTGGGTCAGGAGGTTGTCATGCGTCTCTCTGGGAACCTCCTGGGCTGCTTGTGCCCTGCTGTGTTGTCCTTCCAGCAGCTCTTGGGGTGGCTGAAGTCCTCCATGGGGACCAGGGCCTGCAAACAGGAGGCTGCGGAGCACCTCACCCGCTTGTTCTTCCTGGCCGGGTGGCCTAGAGCAGGCACCCACTGCAGTCTCACCCCTGCTGTCTGCTCTTTGCTCCTCACCCACCACCCCTCCGGGGGCCCCGCACCCATCCCCGGAGCTCCTCCCACGAAGGACGGCTCCCCCTCCTCTTCTCTTTGCCCCGACTCCTCCGTACGTACCGGTGTCATTGCTGGGGTTCTCTTTTGTGGCGTAGGATTAGGTGGACAAACGTCCCGATCTGGCGCGAGACTTTGCGAAATGAGCGCGCGGTGCGGTTCGTTTCTCGGGTGGGGGCGGTGCTCGAGCGCGTCTGGAAGAGGATGAGGAGCAGGGAGCTGCCTGGCAAGGTGGTGCAAAGCCAGGTAAGTCGTTAGGGAGGGACTATGCAGAAGAAAAGCGTGCTGCCCGTTCTTTGGAACGGCTCCGGGGGCTGAGAGGTGGGATGTGCGGTGCGGAGCCTGCGGATACTGAAGGCCAGCCCACGTGCCGAGCTGACCTCTCGCGCT
>NW_010233603.1:0-21515 GCF_000690775.1 Eurypyga helias
CCAACCCAAACCATTTCATGAATCTATAAATCAGCTTGCCAAGAGGTGTTCAGGTTCAGGCTCCTCCTATCCTGCCTAGCACGACAGAGTGATACACCATGACACTAAAGACCCCAGCTGCATACCACAGCAGGGTTTCATGGTCTGGATGGAAGAGCACACATTCAGCTTCTACTGCTGATATAAATTCATATGACCTGCTGTAACCCTGCTCAAACCCTTCCCAACAACTATGAATCAGGGAAGAAACCACCTATCTTTTTTTGAAAGAAAAAGCACCTCTTTTTTTTTTTTTTTTTTTTTTTTTTTTTTACAATCTTCTCATACAGACACGGTGCCTCTAGAATGGTAAGCCAAAGAACTACAGAAAATTTGTAACCTACCAAGCAACATTTCAGCTTGTCCCCGTCTTCGCTGTAACCGAGCGCGTGGCAACGCGCTGCCGATGCACACTGCACAGCGTGCACGCTGACAAATGCAGCAGAACCCCGGATTTACGGATCCAGCCCAAAAAGGATGAGATAGCAAAATGCACAAGCGGATAACGGATCTGAAAAAAAAAGAAAATCCCCAGATCCCATACAGGGAGCTTGATTTAACGTATACCTGCTCTGCTTCCCAAGTGGCACGCTGAAAGATGTGTGGCAGAATTAAATAAAATACTGTCCTAGCAAAAACCAAAATCAAGTAAATCAGGTACCTCTGCAGAAGAACTGCCAAGATTCCTGTTCTGTACAAGGGTTCTAGAGGAGATCATGCCAGACACCCATCCGGCCACCCCCCTGCTATGCATTTTCTGACTGACATGCTCCTGCTTGGGAGCAGAACATGAAAAAAGTGGAAAGCCTGGGGGAAGCAGGAGGCGTGCAGCCGCTTTCAGGCCAGCAGAAGACACTGTGCTGTGGTTTACCTGCTCTGTTTGGGACCTCTGATGACTGCAGTAGCGGCCGCAAGGCATCCCAGCAGCTATTCTAAGCAAAGAGCCCTGAACTTTGCATTTTCCTGCAATCTTCCACCAGGAAAGGGCAGATTTCCAGGCAAACAGCAATGCTGTTTGTAGAAAACAGCCCTCGGTTTAGAACCAACTCTGCAGTTGCTATTGCTCCAGCGGGTAACAGGGAAGGTTTACGTGCTTACATATGTCCTTTCACCAGCTGACAGAGCAACGACGTGTGGAGGTACCTTACCAACCTGAGCTTTCACGGGGGTAGAGATACCGAATCTCTGTAGCAAAAATGCCACCGGTTTTATGAAACGGAGTCTTTTATTGATGAATCCTGTAGCTGAGGCTGGCATCAGCATTGATTCCTTTCCAGCTACAAAAATGAAATCAAATTCAGAGGCGGGGATAGATTGCACGGACCAGTCGAGAGATGAATGATCACCTTCATCCGTCAGAAGTCTGAGAGCGGGATTTGATCTATTCCCCACCAATGCGTTTGTCAGTGCTGCTCAGCCCTAAGCTATGCACGTCTCCACTGAAAGACCGATAGATGGTTCCGTTATATAAGAAAGGCTTGTGTTAATTTGGAATCACAGGGAATTGCCTACCTGGAGAGCACTAGGGTAGCGATTAGGGGATCTGGATGATCCCTACATCTAGCTGCTGGTTCAGAAGCCTGAATCTTTTCATCACTGGAGTAATATTAGCAATACACAAGCAGGCAGACTCCAGAAACGTGCATCTGCCTGCAACATGCATCTTATGACAGCTCAAACACCTGCAGAAGTTAGGGCTGGGGAGGTCCTAGGTCCCAAGAACTCAGGATTCAGAATTACATCACACTGCCACCCTCTGCCACCTCAACAGAAGAATGTGCTACACAACCCCTGAGGTGCATGCAGATGACCTGAATCACTAATTTCTGAAGAGAGTCAGCTTGGTTTTCTAGTGGTTACGGAGACATAAACCAAATACCTTGCTTGTAAACACTGCCGACGACTCAAGTCCTTCTTACTAGAAGACAAGCAGCTGTGTAAGTAAACCTTGAGGGGGAGGATTGTAAGCAATTTTAAACAAAGCAGAGCGTGGCAGCTCTGCTGAACGTGCAGAGAAGTTCACGTATCCAGGGTAAGATGGGATTTTTCCCCGAAGAAAAATAAAAATGAGAGCAGATTATCAAGTACTGGAAGAAAACAGGCCATCCCCAAAAGTAGGAACATAGAATAAGTGTTGGAAAGTTAGGTTAAATCCAGGGCTTAAACATTTTGGAGGCTGCCAGCGCTGCCTCGCGCAGAAAAGATAATTCCATCGGAAAATGAAGATGGTGTTTGGCAGATTTCATAGGAAAGCATTCAGAAGATAAATTGTATTTCCAAGGTAAAGCTTGCCAGGTAGGTTTGCTACAGCTACTGCCATCCCCTCCCAGCATCATACGCTTAAAATTATTTTAGTCCCGCTCACCTTGGACAGCAATAGCAAGGCACAGCCCCTGCTGCTTTTGGGGTAGAGGGGAGTTACAGCAGGTAAGGAAGCTGTGCAGATAACGATACAATGCTGCTATACAAGTAGGCTGGTGAAGTGTGTAAAGAAGGGATCTGGAGAAAAATTCTTCCTGCAAAACACGTCTGCATCATAAAGCGCTCTGACCTACGAGGTGTTCGGTGACTGGGGGGTATTGGAGGATAAATGAAGCAGCTGGGTGGCTTTAATGCCTCTCTGAGGTCTGGGAGCCAAAGGGAGAGCAGTGCATAGCACCAGCTTCACTCCCTTTTTATAGGATGGGAGCAAAGCGGAGCCCTACCGAAGCAGCTGCTTGCTCTGCAAATGTCTGGGTTACAAACGCAGAGGAAGAAGCAACGTCGGCGCCCAGCTCCCGCAGCTCCGAGTGGGAGAACGCTCTCTGGCTTAACACTCCATTTATTTACAAAGAAAACTTTGCAAACGCAACCCTGAATGAGTTATCCTGAGAGCTGCAGGGGCGGTTAACATGATTCTGGTCCCGGCAGTCCTGTTTCTAAAAGGATGGGGACATTTAAGGTATGTAAAAGCACTACAGCTGCACCAGGGCAATCTGCTGAAAGTACCTAAGTGTATTTAGACAGAAAGCGCTGCAAACAAACCTGCAAGGTCTTCTACAATACCCTAGGGGCAAAAAGAACCCCACAGACTTTCAAGACAAGGTTCTCTTGTCTAAAAGACAACGCAGTGTTAGACAGCTGGCTGGATTCTCCTTGAGCTAAAACCTGCTGAAGTGGAGGATTTCAGTGCCTGATTTCTCTAGCTCTGCACAAGCACTGACTTTGAGCTGACCTGGCTACAAAAAAGAAGCAGTTTATCTGTCTCCAGTGCAAAGCGTCTGGCACTTCTTGAATCCTTTGCATCCCCTTAAACCAATCTTCTGCTTGTTAAGAGAGGCCGTCTCGTTTTAGGATTTTGGGTGTTTCACTCCCCCCGGTCTGAGGAATCATGCGTTTTCCACCAATTCTGTTTCTTGCAAATGTAATTTTTTTTGTCCTGTTCCTCAATTTCTCTCCTTGAGAGTTCTTGGAATAAAGAAAAAGACTTGCTCTGAATCTGGTTATCTGCAAATAGAAACACAATCTGGCTGATTTGGGGATGAGGAATAACGTCAAAACAAAAAGTTCTTCCTCTGCCACAGATGTCTGGGTCTTGGCTTACACATGAAAGGAAGAAAACAGCTCTGTGTGTATATATATCTCTATATAAAAAACCCCAAATCACAGCAAAAGAATCGACAGTTTGGGAATGTTAACAACAGAGCCAATATTTTCTGTTAGGCACACATCGCCATGAAGTATTTTTCCACAAATCAAATTATTCCGGTTAAAACTCAAGGGGAGCAGAGGTGTTGGCAAGCTGAATCTGCAGCATCTCACTCAAAGATCAAATAAACGGACCTGACCTGGGAAACGTCAATGGGAATCTTGACTGAGCAGGTGTCAAAGAGCTTGGGAAGTGAGATTTCCAACTGGCCCGCAACACCTCTCGGCTCCGATGCCACGTTGACACCAGCTACTGATAACAGCCTGTTAAATACTGAGCTATTTTCCTACAAAACATGAAGGAATCTGCAAAAAAACCCCACTCTTTCTGGTATCGCAAGGCCACGAGAAGCTGCAGGTACCATGGCTCCTCTGGCAGGGACACAACGTTGATCACGGTCTTTTGGCTCACTGACCCGTTTCCTCCAGTTTTTAACTTTTTGGCATTACTGAGTTAATAGAGACCTACTAGTCTACACGCCCCGCTGCTTCAGTGCACCCAAATTCTCCAAGCACCAGTGAAAGAGGGGGGGAAAAGTGGTCACTGGAGTGGTGTCACATGACCTGAGGATCCCTGCACATCACAGGAATGCAGGTAAGGCGCCAAAAAGGGACAGAAAAGGACTAGAGCCTGGCCAACACTTGGATTTTATAACACACTTCACATCTAAACCAGGTAAGACATAAACGCCAGTTCTGATATCAGGAGAAACGGGCTCTGAAACAGTCAGACCAACCCAATACGCAGCCAAAAGGCTCTCCATCCCTTCTCATTTTGACGAATCGCTTGTTTATAACCTAGTTAATAAAAGAGCAATCCATCTTTATAGAGGCAGACGTGAAATTCTAATAACTGAAGTAATTTAGCAGCCCATACTTGCCTTACCTGATAAAGCACGTCCTTTTGGTATGGATGCCTTATTCCAAGGTCTCTCACTAAATTAAGGAGTGTAGGATCTGCAACCTTATTCCTCTCTAAATCACGAGTAATTCAAATAATTTTTCATCTAAGTTCATTACCAAATAATAAACTGCCCAGCCACAGCAGCTAATTAATCCAAGGTCGAGCCAGGAACTAGGAACACATCCTTCAATGTTTATGCTGGCTCCAGACCCAGAGTGCTGTTCAGCAAATCTAAACTCTGAAAATTCCAGCATCTATTTTACCAGGGACAAAGCTACACCCCGCTCTGGCCACTGACCGCTGCAGTCCCACCCCTTCCACCTCCCTGCTGCTGGCCAAGTATTTGCCCCCTGCACAGCCAGCGCGTCCCCCCCATGCTGCTGAACAGGGCAGAGATGGCTTACTCCCCTCGGCACAGTGCGGGATGCCTGCCCCCACCGCAACTTCCCGAATTCCCCACTGACCTCTCCGTCTTGGAAGTGCTTCTTGAGCTGCTTCAGCATGACAGTGAGCTTCTTGGACTGCACCCCGCTGTAGGCCAGCAGCATGCTGCCGAACTGCCGCTCCGTGATCCGCCCCTCCACCGGATCGTGCCGCTCAAACTGGAAAGGGGACAAAAAAAAACCAAAAGGGAGATAAAGACAAGGCTGTGCAGCAGAAAGCTCCGGCCAGGGGAAGGGTGTAAAAAGGCACTGTAATAAAAAATTAACGTGGCAGGACACGCAGCTGAAGGAGAACTCCTAATGCATCTGGATATTGGCTTCCCCCAAGACCTGCTCCATTAAAAAGTCAACGTTTTCCCTGTGCGCTGTTCCTTGGACAACCTCTGGAAGAAATCCTTGTATGCCACCCTCCCAGTTGCATCTCGCAGGGGGACAGCGTTTGTAGAGCTGGCCTTGAAAAGGCAGGATGATTACTTCAACGCAAAAGCAAGCTAGCGTCCGCAGGTCTCCAGCGGGGTGAAAAATCAAGGACCAAGATGAAGGCGTTCTTCCCAACCACTTCCAGCTTAGAGGTCTGAAGCAGCATCCAAAGGATTTGGCTGCTCAGTGACGTATTCTGACTGACCAAAAGTGAGCTGTCGTGCAAGTTCAAAAGAAGCGTACGTAGGAGCGGTTCCACCTTTGCTATAAGAGGGGCTGGTGGTGAACAGAACAGGAAGAAAAATCTTGCAAAACCTACGTCTTGGGGTAGCTCTTCCCTGCTCCAAGCCCTGCGGAGGTGGATTCGGCAAGGGAAGGTTCAGGGGCATCTCCGGACTTCACCTTCCCCAGTCCCAGAAAGTTCTCCTTGTCCTAAGCCCATTTAAGACCCTCACGAGCGCTGCCGGGAGGCCCCTGCAGAGCTTCCCAGGAGCTTTTCGGCAGAGAAGGGTCTCCTCCCCTGCTCCACCGCTCCAGCAGCAGGCTATGTCCCTCTGCCTTTCGCTGTGGGGAGCAGGGAAGAGCAATTCTGCCGCCTCGGGAAGGTGCTGGGATTGAGCACCACGTCTCTGCTAGACGAATAATGCAGATTTAATCTTTCCCTTTCACGTCCACCACCTCTTCGTGGTTTTAGGAATATCACCATTAGACTTTAACCAAATCCAGTTTCCCAGATTCAGGATCCCTTACCTGACTGCCTTCAAATTTACCAGAAAACATATGACGGGCACTGCAGCTGATTACAAAGCCAGAAGATGACACGGAACAACAAAATTAATTTTAAACTCCTGTGGAACAACTCAGTACCACTGCCTCGACTTCATATCGCTCCATGAGTTAATCCTTTCTGCCTCAACCACTCTTGGGGGCTTAATGACACAGCTAACAAAAACCAGCAAGGCACCCAACCGAGATCGAGGTGGGGAGCTGAATGCTGGCAGATTCATGAGCCTTCCGTTCAATCCATGTGTAGGCAGAGCTCCAGACGTGGCTGGCTACGTACCATTTTAATATCCTATGCTCTTCAGCCACGCCACACAACCACCAGGCTGCTTGCTAATGAGCTATTACAATTTCCAAGCTAATGCCAAGTTGGGGGCAAATATTTTTTAGCTTGTAGCATATTGACCAGACTTCTGCTTTTCCCAGTGGGACACCAAGTGTTTCAGATTCCTACTGCATCTGAAATCCCAGACTGGTTTGGGTTGGAAGGGACCTTAAAGATCATCTAGTTCCAAGCCCCCTGCCATGGGCAGGGACACCTTCCACTACACCAGGTTGCTCCAAGCCTCATCCAGCCTGGCCTTGGACACTTCCAGAACACTTCTCGTGTGCTGGGGAGAGGGAAAACTCATTTGGAAGAAAACTGTATTCTTCATTAAAAAGCACAAGTAGTCCTTTCTGCCATGTCTGATGAATACAAAGAAGTTTTACAATATGCAAGACACACAAAAAGTCGCAGTCAGTACTGTTTCAAGAGCAGCACCACTGCTTTCTTCTGTAACATTCCTAATTTCAGCCCAAAACACACAAACCAGTGTTTTTCTACCAACTGCCCTCAAACATCCCAAGTTTTACCTGAGCACGAGACAGCATCTTTTATTAAAGGATATGGAACGGGTCCAAATATCTCAAATCAACTTTGTAAGTGGTGAACATGCTTAGAAAAGTCAAGTCAATGTCTGAAAGCCCACCGGTCCTCCGCCCCCCGGCCCTGCACTAAGGAGCGGGCATTCTGCAGGTCCGTGGGGTAACACAAGTAGCACAGCTCCCTGCAGTCTTGCAGATGGGAAAATAAAAGAGGGCCATCTCCTCACAGGCTCTTTTCTTTTTTTTTTTTTTTTTGTAACTGGGCGTTCAGATAGTGGTCAGATTTACACTACCAGATGCAAAAAAGACAAGAAGAATAATTAAAAAACCCTTTTCATCTTCATTTTTCTCCTGACATGTCTCACACAAAGCCTTTTGGTGCCAACTTTAAGCAAACACCCCGCTGAAAGAGCCTTACTAGGAGCACGATAATGAAACACATTGTTTCAGCCCAGCTTTCCTCTTCCTTTCTCATTTTCGGCCGTCACCCCGGGATGTGCAAAGGAATTGGCCCAGTGTTGATGCAGAGGGTCTTGGCGAGCCCTTCAGCTCCCCGTGCTCGGGCTTTCCCAAGTAAAAGACAATGAAACACACCTAGGGTTTAAGGATTATCAGGGGAAAGTCCACAGTTCCCAAACGATGTTTGCAGCCACGCAGCTGAGAAAGGCAGACACGCAGGCTGGAAGCAGGATTACTTGTAAAATTCAGTGCAAACCAACTTCTGCACCTCAAATGTCACTACTGAAAACCGATAAACTACGTTATCTTAATTAGCAGCACCTATTACAAAATGCGTATAGCTAGAGAATAAGCAATGGGGAAAAAGGCTTATTCCACCCGTGATTCACTTTCTCAGTTTCTGGTCCTTGGTGTTTTAGGGATCTCCTTGGTGGGAAGCTGCAGCTGGACCAATATGTCTAAATAACCACATGACAAAGTTTTCCCCCAAGACCTTCCCTGATACCACTCGGCACCTGCTAATCCTTTTACATTACGAAAACAAAGACTACTGGCCCCAAAGTTCCCTGGCAGGTCCTACTGGCACACTTTCAGCCATTACTCAAGCAAGGAAAGGATAGACAGAGGTGTAGCGAAACACATAAACTTTGGGTTTGGGCAATCTGCTCTAGACCAGGCACTGGGGATACTACGGGGGAAATAAAAATGAACGAGGAGGTCTGGTGTTTTATCACGCAGTTGGGAGATGGTGTTAAAGGACAAAATAAAGATAAAACAAATCTAAGATGAAGAAACCAAGATAACTTATTTATACAAATCTCTTTAAAGTACAAAATCGTCCTGAGCCCCCGTGAATAAACCAACTCATTCCCCTTCCCTGTGGGCTCCAAAATGGGTTCCAGCTTTTAATTCCTGCAGGTGACCATCAGGTACAGTGAGAAGCCAAAACACCGTAAATATTATTCACAATAAATATAAAAGCCTGAAAACCATGAAATTAATTCTTCTTATCCTGGGTTTATCTCACTTTAAAACAAACAGCTCCACCATTAAACCCAATCACTCACAGATGCCCACAGCCAATTCCTGGCAGCCAAGCGTTACTCTCCCCCACACGCAGGCTCGCAGCGGTGCTCATGGCAAAGGTCAGCCTAGAAAGGGGCTGGCAAGCCAGGGCTGGTCAACAACCCACTTTGCAAATTCAAATATAATCACCACTGAACTGAGAAAAAGCAATAAAATCACATCGCTGGGTAAAGAAAGTTCAAAACTTGCCCCCGAGCTAGTGTCAAATACGTTTAAATTAATTACAGAAGGGATGAGCAGGGGGTGACATTTAAAGATGATGCAGAAAAATTTCAGTGAGGATCCTGCCTTTTTTTTTTTTGATATGTAGAAATCGTGTTTACTTGTAAAGAAACTTGGCTTCAAATGGTTTGTGAGTGAAAAAAATTTTGATTTCAGATTAAGAAAAAAGTACCACTGACATGCCCTTTCCCACCTGCATATCTGGAAGCAGAGGCACCACATCTTTGCCCTCCCGCCTTCGTGAATGCCTTCTGGTCAACCAAACACAGCTCGCCTGTCATCTCCACTTGGAAATCACAGACTCATAGAATGGTTTGGGTTGGAAGGGACCTTAAAGACCATCCAGTTCCAACCCCCCTGCCATGGGCAGGGACACCTTCCACTAGACCAGGTTGCTCCAAGCCTCATCCAGCCTGGCCTTGGACACTTCCAGGGATGGGCCATCCACAGCTTCTGTGGGCAACCTGTCCCAGTGCCTCCCCACCCTCTCCGGGAAGAACTTCTTCCTGATATCCCATCTAAACCTCCCCACTTTCAATTTAAACCCGTTCCCCCTTGTCCTGTCACTACAGGCCCTTGTAAAAAGTCCCCCCCAGCTTCCTTGTAGCCCCTTCAGGCACTGGAAGGTGCTATAAGGTCTCCCCGGAGCCTTCTCTTCTCCAGGCTGAACAAGCCCAACTCTCCCAGCCTGTCCCCATAGCATAGGGGCGCCAGCCCTCGGAGCATCTCCGTGGCCTCCTCTGGCCTCGCTCCAACCAGTCTATACCCTTCTGATGTTGAGGGTTCCACAGCTGGACGCAGCACTCCAGGTGGGGTCTCACAAGAGCAGAAAAATAAAGGATGACAGCCTACCGTAATTTTTCTTTCAGTACTCAATAGTCTATGAACAGCATTAAGTGTTAAAATCCCCCAGGCATTTGAAAAGGCAGGAAAAATAGTGTCCTTTCCCTGCTATTCACCTTCTTTCGCCTTCATGCATGTGATGTTACTCTACAGGTTATTTTTCCAGTCAGTCATGGGGGGAAAAAACCCACCCCAAACCCCAGGAGGATGTGATGCTGGGCAGAGCACACTGAGGTTTATTACAAGCCAACAAGTTCTCTGACAGCCTTATTCCCTTTCATATATCTCAAAGATAGGAAAAGCCAGGCCAAGGCAATCACTCAGCCGGCATCACCGGGCACCAGCCAGAGCAGGTCCTGTGCATGACACCCACCATCAGGGAAACTGGGGAGGGAACTGGGGGGGGTCCTACCCCATTCCAAACTCAGCTCCAAAATCTACGCAAGCAACAGGGATGGTCAGTGAGTCCAACACCTCCTGAGCAGCTTCCATCCGCAGCCACTTGGTGCCAGCAGTGGATTCTGCATCCGCACACCGGCAAGGATACAGTAAATAATGAAATAGAATGCTCTCCAGTGTTCTTCCCTCAAGCCAGGACACCCGAGATGCTGAGAAATTAGCCCAAAACGTAATAGGCAGCGTTCCACGATTCATTAAAAGCCAAGGTGATGCGCAAGGAAATCGAAAGGTGTTTACGGGAGGGTAAGAAGGCAGGAGAAATGAGGCACGGCACTCTCCTGCTGCCACCCTGACCCGGCTTCGCCAGCCCAGTCGGCACTCCACATACCACATTAGGATACCTTCCGCAATCGTTTAAAAGACTACCCATAACGTGTGTTAAACGCTCCCACCCACCCCTATCAGACAGGATGAGCACCTTCACCTTCCGCTCTAAGATGAAATGTGGGTAAGCTTCCTCCTAGCTTAGCTTTCCGTCTGAACAAATAACTCTTCCCTCTTTTCCAGTGCATGGAGGAGAGGCTCCATCACATGAGGAGAACAGAAGGCAAATAAACAGGTAATTTTCTCTGCTTCCACATCCCCTTAATTGGGTAACTACCTAGAAGGGCAATACAAGGATCCACAAGAAAACGACAGACCCATAATCCCTCTGCTCCCAGATTTCACTGTTTTTCCCCCTCCCCTCGCTCAACGCACCTTCTCCTGCAGGACATCAAACGCCAGCTTCTGTGAAGCATCCGGGCTGAGCCAATTCGGAGACACCACCACGAGAAACATCTTTATTCAAAAAAAAAAGCCTGCTAGAACTTCTTAAACGCAGACGTTGGTTTCCTTTCATCCCTCCTTCTGCCAGCAGCAGCTGCAAGGCTCACTGCTGGGAAATGAAGCAGCTCGGATGGCTAAGGAGCCATCTGGCATGGGCAGGAGGACCTCCTTCACCGCAGAGATGGGGCACCACAAATGCTGCCGCAGACTCGGACCATCCACCTCCTAAACGCACCATTTTCCAATCTGAGAAACAACGGGGACAGCAGGAAACATAGTTTAAACCGAAGGGTGAGGATGCAAACAGCATCGTGTCTCTGAGCACAGACCTGCGGCCCTGGCACGCCGTGGGGTAAGGGCTGAACTGCCCCTTCAGCTCAGGCTTGGTGCAGCAGGGCACGGCTTCGGCTGAGACACAGCGGTTCTTTGGAAAGGAAGACGCAAGATGAAATTTTAACTTGCCCCCAGGACATCCCTCCTTCACACAAAGGTCAGGCTTGGGTAGCAGACGGTCCTCAGGGGGACGACTTCTCATTCCAGCTCTCCTCCCTCCTCATAAAATACGTTACAATGAACATGGGAAATTTCCCAGTCTGGAAACCCTGTCTAACCAGATTGCAAGTATAAAAAAACCTGCTTAGAAAACAGGGTGCAGCGCGTTGTCCTCACTGAACAATGCCCACGAGAGCAACACCAGCTCTGCACTGCCTGGGGAGGGCTGCCAGAGCACCGAAACCCTCAGAGAGGGCTTAGCATCACCCTACAACTACAAATGGATGGAAAAACCTCAAAGAGCGGGATTTCTTCTCCCTCCTGACCCGGCATGGCATTATGGCTGTACGCTGGACGGTGGCTCATGTGGTTCTGTTGGCTGAGGAAGATGGTTAAAATGACCATCATGCCCTCCCAGTGCCCGCACTTGGCATAGGTTCAAACAGAGATGTATCTGTATCCCCGGACTTATCCCACGACGGGAATGCCAACTGCGGAGCCGCACTGAGAGCGCGATACCCTGCGCTGCCTCTTCGGCAATGACGCTCGGGCCTGTCAGTGCACGAGATCACCCGAGAATTACTGCATGGCCTTGCCCGCCTACGAACACCATGGAAGAATATGAAAAACGGTTACATCGGACTTTTAAAAGGGATTATTAAACACAAATAGCACAAAGCACAGTAGTCCTGCTGTGCAAGAATCAGCATCTTCAACTTACGGGGTTTCTGTTTATCAGAAATACACCTAAACCCATCTTCTGTAAATCTGAACCCCAAACTAACTGCAACCAGGCATCCCTGCACTGTAATGTCTATCCTCTTTAAACATTTCTATTAGCAACCTACAAGGACTTTTGGATGGAGCGCAAAGCATTGAGGGATGATTTCTGAGCTTATTTATGCTGGCTAAACAAACACCAATAGCAGAAATATTGCTAATACTAATTCTGTCAGGTTTAGGGGTACTTGAAAAAGGGGACCTGTTCTGAGAGCCGCCGTGTGTGTAATAAGGAATCAAAGGGTCTGGGGAAATGATGATTTGTAGAGTAATATTCAGATTCACAGTATATGACCCTTTAAAGTGGTACTTGCTCAAAGCTTTATTTGACAGGCTGCGATACATTATTTATCTGCAAACTACTGCAGCACTGGCTCTGTTTACTGTTCTGGAGACGCAGGCTGCCAGATCTATCAAGTTGCATATACAACTATGACAGAGGAAGAAAAGAAAACCAGGGAAAACACTGTACATCTTCCTAAACCCCAGCAACCTCCTCTGTCCAAAACCAATTACTATATTTGGGAGTAAGCTGTTTGCACAGGCACCAAATTATTGCCAAAAAAAGAAAGGGAGGCTAAAGTTTCTAAATACTTTTTATGTGGAAAAGATCAAAGTTGCAAAATATTGGTTTTTTGGGGAGGTTAATCATGCTGAAATGTTTCAGTGGATCTAAAGCACTGGGGTTTGCAAGGTGGAACCCCAGGCTGCTCCAGACAGAGCCTGACGTACTGCGCTGGCAGCCTGCAAAGAGCCACTGGATGGGGCCAACCATTACAAGATTTGGAAAAAAACAGTTGAAGAAACAGCTCTAAAGATTATCAGAGCTACCAACAGCAGGAGAAATGCCAACGGGAAGGATGCGACAGAGGAAACGCCAAACCCAGCCCAACACATGGCGCACAGGCTGTTCTGGGCATCACCCTGCAACGCCGGGCAGCACACGCCCGGGCTGCCGAAGAAAGTCGGTCCAGGGCTGGATAACGGACCCGGAGAAGCAAACCCTGACGCCCACAACCCACCTGCGATGCCTGGAGCAGGCCGAGAGGCCTCCCGGCTGCAGGCCTGCAGCAGCTCCTGCCCTGGCGTGCTGCATCACGGCTGCGGCGAGCTGGCACGCTGCCTACTGCTGGTGGCAGTCCCCGCTCCACTGGGGTCCTCAGGTTTGGAAACCGCTTCCGAGCCTTGTAAAACCAGCCAGAGCATCCGAATTATTTAATTACCCACCAACCCTTACCCCTACCCGATTCCCTGGACTCGGGGGTGGGCTGTACAGCCTGATCAGGGCAGGAAAAACGCTCCCAATGATACCAGGAGCAGCTTGCTTCTCCTTTCAACCTTAAAAAACCCGTATGATAGAAAAGGGAGCTATTTTCACGTGGGAAAAATCCAATATTCCAAATGCTCTCCCTGTTCACACTTTCCCTCTGCTCTCAGAGAGCAGCTGAAGGGAGTGTGTAGCAGCCAGGTTACAACCGTGCATCTGTCAGCGGCAGTGCGATCCCAGCAGACGAGGTGTTTGATAGATGCTTCTGAGGCTTCACTGACCTTGACGTGCCACTGTTGCCCATGAGGGATAAAAATTAACTCCCAGCAACTTGTTACGCTTTCACGAGCAATTAAAAAAGGGTTATGTAAAGATGGCTGCACCTCCGATTCATCCTCATGGATCAAAATAACTTCTCGCCAGCTCTGAAATGAGCGGCGTTTCAAAACTCCATGCGGCGGAGGAAGGAAAGAAAGGAAATGTAAAGGGAAAGGAATCAGTAATACTAAGGGGAAAGGACGTGTCTGATAAATTAAAGGGAAGCACTCGCCTGACTGCCGGGATGGAATGGGAGAGATGAGCAGCCACCTCCCACTGCCGCTCCCCAGACCTGGCTCCATTACTGCCCCTCCGACCCTTGGCAACGCTCCTGGTACCTCGGCACGAGGAATGGAGCAGCTTTTCCATCTGACATGCTCAATGAATGAGGAGAGAGCAAAGTTCACAAGCAGTGTGAGTTCCCAACACCGCCCTGCAGAGATACCCACAGGACGGTAGAGCTGCAAGTACCGGAGCTAAACTGGTACTCTGAAAGACACAATCTCCACGGATATACACAATTTTATGGAGAAATACAATTCTCTTGCTGCCTGTTAAGAGTTTATGCTGTTTCTGCTTGACCTTGGCACTCAGTTTGCCACAAAAAATAAGTTTGTGGCAGTTGGATTCAGCCTAACAGGGAAAAGGGAGTGCCTGCATCCCGCTCCCGCATCCTTAACGCACCGAGGGAAGCCAAGGCCGGAGCCGAAGCACAGCCAGCAAGGCGTGGAGGTGCACAACCGCTCTGTCTTCGGAGCTTGAAAGGGGAAAAAAGAGCCAGAGGACTAAATAAAGCGTGCGTTCACAGAAGCAGAAGGCGGCACAAGTCAGACGCCTGCTGCAGGAACTGCTCATCGGGAACTTCCCCACCAGGGATTTTAGCACGCTGGGATCGCGCAGGACTCTATTTGCATTTATTTTGGGCCGTGCTTAAGAAGCTGGCTGACATTCTCCCCCGAGGAAGCACAGCAAGCCCGGTGGGTGATGAATGTTTTGCGTTTTTTCTGTGATTAATAAAACACATGGCCCACGCTCCCGCAGTACTTGAGGGTCCATGGGAAGATGGAAAACACGCAGCCCTGAACGTCTGCTGCAATTTTTGTCAGCTAAGCAGGACATTGCCAACGCCTCAGCAACAGCCCCACAAGAACAAAACAAAGCCTCAGAAGCTTCCGAGATGGATCCTGCCCTTCCCACCTCACTAACAGCGGGAAACCCGCCACCAGCACGAATCCCTGAGCTTTCCCGGCACGAGCTAGCGCTGGTCCGAAGCCTTCCACCGTGTGGGACAGCTGCAGGGCTGCATTCCCAACACGTCCATGAAGGCATCCCCAGAATCTTGCCCATCAAATTTTGGGACCACCACCTGGCTCTCGGTTAACAGAATTACGCACACGTCAACAAAAGCACCAATGCTAACTAGCTCGTCCCTTCACGGGCTCAGCAGTACAAACCTCCACACGCGCTCTCATCTCAATGTAATTCATCACAACACCCCTCCTGGGATTTTCTTTGCAGGGGTCCTACAAAAGGCTCTGCTGCCTGCATGAGCGCAGGGCTCCGTGCGCTGCACTGCAGGAGCTCGGGAGTGGATTTACACACACTTCATAAACCGAAGGAGCCTGTCGTTACGGAGCAAAACCCTCTACTGCTACTAACGAGGCAATAAATAGAAATTCCAATAAAACCCTCAAACGGCTTCCCCTGCAGAGCCGCCGCATCCACCACATTCAAGTCACCTGGTTCAAGCACGAGAAAAGCAGCAGCATGTACCACAGCGGGGGTTTTCTCACCAGGCACTGCGATGGTTGCTTCCACCAGCCCATGATGCACCTGTCCCAAACAAGGAGATGGCAAAGCTGCTCCTGCGCATTCCAGCCGTGTCCCAGCAACGCTCACAAGCGGCTGCAGCACCTCAGTGCACATGTATGGTTGCACCCGTGCCAGCTTCTGGACCGCTGACTTTTGGTCTGCCGACCACAGGACATTCTCAGCTTGGCACTGGGTACCTGCTCGCTGTCACTGCCCTTAGCCTCGCCGTGTCGGTGCCGGTTGTAGCGCTGCAACCACTCGCTTGTCACTGCTGATGTTGCGGACCTAAGCCACAGCTAAGGCACAACTTAGGAAGTGGCTGCCTGGGTGCTTTTACTGGATTTCAGTCCAACAGAAAGGTTGGGGATGACCATGCAGCCAGACACGGGCTTCCCGTGCTCACGCAGGCCGAGTACGGAGCTGACTGAAGCAGAGCCTGAGGGCCAGAGTGCCCATCACTCCTCAAATCCCAGTGATTAGCAGCCCAAGGATGTCCCACCAAGCGTTTCCCAGCTGATACGCAGGTGCTCGATGTGCTCCTATGGTCCTGAGTCCCCTGAACCACCTCACAGCCAATACCCAACTCCTCCACCGTTCAGAGCAAGGCACTGGAAGGGTTTGATTTCTCTGGCACGGATGATAGCCCCTCTTGCTTTTGCTGCCTGTACCGGGGAGGAATTGGTTAGGAATAGTGTTTCTGGCATCCTCTGATACAGGCACAAAGCACAGCTTTCGGTACCTCACCCGTGACGGTGAACCGCCCGCCCGCCCACCGGCACTTCCCCTTCTTAATGAAGAAAGGGACCGAAACTCAACCTGTCTTGTATTTAAACTGTACTTTCCCCAGCGCACATTTAAGCCTTTTATTACCTGTTCTGCCGTTACTGATTGATGAGAATTACTTGCCTCAGTCTTCTTTACAGTGACTCCTCATGTTTACTGAGACAGTTATATCTCCCTCCTGTCTTCCCTTTAAGCTGTGCATGGCATGGCCTCATAACTTATATTCCAGATTTTTTTTTTTATCCTAACATCCCTTTCTGAATTCTTACCGAGTCTTTGGCCAACACTGGACAAAAAAAAAAAAAAAAAAAAAAGAATGCCAGCTTTTCCCTAAACCCTAACTGAGAGAGTCCGGTCAGCCTGAGTGCTTCACGTGACCCTTACCATTCACAGGCCAAGACAAAAGCAGACTGCCAGAAGCTCTGAATGCCATCAAAAACGTGATGAGGTGTCCATATGATTTCAAATGCCTGCCTAGAAATTCCCAGCTTACTTATGGATACACTGGGCTGACTCCTTAACTAGAGTTCCCTGACATGGAACTATTCATGGTGGTCAGACGAGCCCATTTTTAACTGAAGATGTCACAAAATTCTGTCATCTACAACACCTTCATGGCTACCCATCACAAAGTCACAAGAACAGGAATTTCCAGGGTGAAGGAGTTACTCTCACATCACCTGTCACAGAACAGACACACAAAATAAGTGATTTTCTGGATGGTAGCAACGACATGTGGTACATTTGCCATATTCTCACAGTATCCCATTTTACTTCTCTCTGCTCCAGCGCTTGGAAGATAATTTGCTTGGAAGAGACTGCTACTGGGGCATCCTTGGATCCCTGGGTAAACAACAATCCCTATGTTTAAGCATAAGGACACACATCTGCACCAGGATCTGACTCCTCAGCCTATCTGGCAAGCTCCTCCATGGGAAGCTGCATCCCAGCACCTCCAAGTGTTGACCCCCAGTCACACAGGCTGGGATGTGAAGTGCTCAAAGCACAACCCTGCTTCTCCAGCCGTGGCATCTCCTGCCAGGAAGACAGCCCCACACCTACAAGGCGTAGGGCTGGATTAGTACCTGCTTCACCAATTCGGCTGAGAAGAAACGCCCTCCCTGAGTAACTGTC
Organism: Eurypyga helias; assembly: GCF_000690775.1. Classification (NCBI taxonomy): domain Eukaryota; kingdom Metazoa; phylum Chordata; class Aves; order Eurypygiformes; family Eurypygidae; genus Eurypyga; species Eurypyga helias. The sequence goes on from NW_010233603.1 coordinate 17,567, forward strand.
AGGGAACGATGCGCTACAGAAATCTCACTGCGGGTAAATTGCAAAGCAACAATTCTTTACTAAGGTCTTACACCATAGGCACGGATCCTGCTGCTGGCAGGAGACCCAGGGGAATATACGATGACTAAATATATAGGTGAAATCACTGCTTTGAGTTGCCTTTCAGGGGTGACACAGATGCGGAGAACAAAGGGCTAACACATCTTTTCCACATCCACTTACAGCATCATAGAAAAATTTAGGCTGGAAGAGACCCATGGGCTGGCTGGGACTCCTCTTGATCCACCAAGGACACGGGACTATCTAGGACAGGCATCAACAGGCAAAACCAGAATAAACGATGATGTCAAGTCCTATTCATCTTCCTACTCAGAGCACTTTCACCCCTCCAAAAAAAGCACCGTTTGAGCCCAACAACCGCCTGTCCTAACAGGACACGTTATAGCTGCAGAGCCTGTCCAGGCAAACTTGTCACCCTTTGTCACATGAAGCGACAAGAAGTGGTTCCATAGGCACTGATGCAAGGCAGCATGACTGCAGCAGGAAAAAGACGAGGACTTTGCCGGGAACCTGCCCCATTTGGTGGGTTGGTGGCTCAGACTTAGCTAAGTCGGGCCACCCCGTAATGCAAGGAGGTGGCCATGGCTTCCTCAAAGCAGCCAAACCACAGAACGTGGTAACAAGCCATGAAAAACTTCTCTCCCTCTGGCTGCGGTTACTCTTCTCATCCTTCCCACAACTGAGCCGATCGCTGAATTTCCACACAATAATGGAAAATGTACTTTCATCAGAACAAAATAAGCAGAAGGGAAGGTGAAAACACCAGGCCATGGTTACTTACACACGCTGTCAGCACTTCATCCATACAGAACATGGAAATGCTCAGGGCTTTGTCTCATCTAATTGCTCTGAGAAAGTTCCTGCTCAATCTCAGTGAGAAATACGCATGAAAATTTTGGTAAAGAAAAAAGAATCACCAAAATCAGTAAGAGGGAAGTGGGTTCAAGTGGTCAGAAACTACTGTTGCGCCTTCACAGTCAGCAGAAGAAACCAACTCTCAGGTGGATTAACTGCAGATGCACCCGGCTCCTGAGCTGAAGGGAAGACAGCTTTAAAAAAAGGTCTTCCTTAAAGTAGATTTCCTTGGGAAGGGAGAAAGCAAGTGTCCCAGTTTCAGAACAGAAGCAGCACGTCCCTCAGGAGCTGCACCAACCCCAGGAGACATTCTGCAGACCTGCTCGCAGTGCAGTTCCCCAAAGCCTTTTCTGGAGTTCAGACACCTAACGAACAAAAACTGGTTTTCTAATTAACATCCCAGCTTCAGCCCATGCACTGATTTTGCTAAGCCAGCAAAGGATCGGGAGATGAAGGTAACAGAGTTCAGCTGAGCCCCCGGCACATCTGCCAGCAGCTCTTTTCTGCTCCTTGCCCTCCGGTAACACCAGCCAGGCTAAGAGAAGGATCCCGAGATGATCTGTGTGAGCAGTCGAGCACCAGGCTGGTGGAGGACCACTGTGCTCACAGGCTCATTACCCAAAGAGACATATAAAACAAGGGAAGCCCTTAAAAATCACCTATGTGAGTTACCTGATGCTCTGCAGTACAGTATTTCCTAGTAGCACTTCTCACACGCTCTCCTGCTTTGCAGGGGTCAAGGTAGATACTTGAGGGAGGTCCCTTCTCTGAATTACCATGTTTTTTTAAGTGGCTCAGTTCATCAGAGCACTTCTTGGAAAAGGAGCAAGGCAAACCCACTAGACACTTGTGCGAAAAGCTGCTTGACCGCGAATAAAAACATCAAATGTGAAGCAAGGAGAGAAGGTGGGAGATAATGTCAAAAGAGATAAAAGCAGGAGAGGAGAGAGGCCACGTTATATAACGCTGAGGACAGAAATAGGCCTCTGCTGCCTAAATCAAGAAGAACTACGAATGGAAAAAAGTCACACACATAAGTACCATGAACTCAGGGAAAAAATGTTTGGCAGAGCAGGACTGTTACCTTCGCATAGGTTGATTTTTCAGGTAAAACGGGTATCAAAAATGCTAAGCACAGCACAGTATTGTGCTCAAGGGGGCCATCAGGCATTCAGCAACAAAGCATTTACAATATTCATTAACTCACCAAGACGTAAGTATCTTGCACTGTCGCCGATTAGGAACTAAGTTGTTAGAAAGGCAACAAACATCCAGCCGAAAATGCACAATTGACTGCAATCTCTAAAAACTAAATTAGTACTAAACCATTACACGAGGAAAACAAGTACCATGAAACTGAAAAACCTCATTGCTTCTTAATGAGGTAAGTGGGGAGCTGTGGAGGGAGCACAGGACTCCAGGACAGGGCCAGAAATAACCCTTCGGTGCCGGCTCATCACCCGTCCCCGGAACGAAGAGGGCAATAGGAAACCAGAGCGGGACGGTAAACAAGGGTACAATAGTCTCTATTTCTCTTCCCTTCATGTTTCAGCTTATGGTGCCTAACCTTAAAAAGCATTCAGTTCATTTTCAGTGTGTAGAGGCACTGAGGAACTGACACATTCCGATCCACGAAGAACATTTTCTACCATCAGCCTATTCAGCTCATTGCCCGTCCCTGGAGTGAACAGGGCAGTGGGAAACCAGAGCGGGACGGTAAACAAGGGTACAATAGTCTCTATTTCTCTTCCCTTCATGTTTCAGCTTATGGTGCCTAACCTTAAAAAGCATTCAGTTCATTTTCAGTGTGTAGAGGCACTGAGGAATTGACACGTTCCGACCCACGAAGAACATTTTCTACCATCAGCCTATTCCCCCTGCAAACGCGGAGCCTCCCCCACCCACTTTAACGACCAATTAAATGAAGTCAGCCAACTGCAGAATTACCTTCCTAAAACAAATGAGTCCTTGGGACAGATTTGTAAAACTCCAAATAAAAAAAGGGAATAAATTCAGGTTAAGTTCGCAGCGGCCGACTTAACAGCAACTTAATAAAATGCTGTTTGTTAGCTGGATCACGCAACACGAGCACGTGGAAATTCATCCACCAGACGGAAGCGAGAGTGAACTGCAAACACTGTCGTGTGGAGGGAATTTTCCTGTGCGCAAAACCCGCGTTTCTGATGCAGCTAAAAGCAGTGGCTTTGCTCAAGCCAGGTCAAACCCTTGAGCCTGCTCCGGAGGAGGGCACATTTTTGAGTCAGCTCCACTTGGGAGCTGAGCCACAGACCAAGGAGTCGTCCCCCCCCACTGTTCTTGTACTCGCTTTATTCCAAAGAGCCAGATTTTTAAGCTTGATGCTTAAAATCCTGGCTATGGGACTAGCAGGAAGGAACTTGGGAGCTGCTATTAAGTCCTGGTAATGCAAAGAGAAGACAACGACCTGATGGGCAGGAGTCTCAGAATATATGGGTATTTCTTGTAACGCACGTTAACTACGGAGTGAATAACAGAGGTCACATAACATAGACCACATATTTAGCAGGGTTCACACTAGGTTGAACACTTACATATCCAAAATACTTACAGAATCATTTGGGTTGGAAGGGACCCTTAAAGGTCTTCCAGCCTAAACCCCCTGCAGTAAGCAGGGATGTCTTCAACTAGATCAGGGTGCTCATTCCATCTGAATGGAAACATTCAAACATCCCTTGAAAGTTTCCAGGGATGGGGCATCTCCCACCTCTCTGGGCAACATGGGCCAGTGTTTCACCAGCCTCAGCATAAAAAATTTCTTCCTTATGTCCGGCCTAAATCTCCCCTCTTTCAGTTTAAAACCATTATCCCTTGTCCTACTCCAACAGGCCCTGCTAAAAGGTTTGTCCTCATTTTTTCTTGTAGCCCCTTCAGGCACTGGAAGGTGCTATAAGGACTCCCCGCAGCCTTCTCTTCCCCAGGCTGAACAAGCCCAACTCTCTCAGCCTTATTAGTTGGGATCAGCATCTCAGTTATCTAAATTACAGAGGTACTGTTG
>NW_010233603.1:21726-31026 GCF_000690775.1 Eurypyga helias
TATCAACCAACACGTCCAAGCCCTTCTCTGCTCTCAATCCCTTCATCCCCAGCCTGCACCAATACTGCCTGCACCCTGACCCAGGTGCAGGACCTGCACTTGGCCTTACTGAATCTCATGAGGTTCACATGGGTCCACTCCTTGAGCTTGTCCAGGTCCCTCTGGATGGCACTCGGCCCGTCATGCATGTCAAACGCACCACACAGCTTGGTGTCATCCGCAAACTTGCTGAGGGTGCCGAAAGCGAAGCAAATGAGGGTGGGAACAAAAGCAGAGATGAAGAGTTTTGGGACGGTTATGAACCCTGGTCCTTAATGGCACAGCTTGCTCACAAGCAAGGAGACAAACCTTCCTTGGGAAGATAGCGACAGACTGCTCACAATCTCTTTTGACTTTTCTAAAGCACCTCAGTCATCTCCATCAGCAGTGCCAAGGCGTTGGCAAGGCAACCACGACACGCACTCGAGACCTGCTGGCTGCAGCTCCACAGGAGTGGCTACCAAGAAGAGCCAGGGATGATCCTGGGGAGTGCCACAGGCACCAAAATGCTCATCGGGAATTTATCAACAAGGTTTAATCCACAAGTGTTACGAGCCAGAGCTGTAGCAATTCCCTCCAAGCCCCCTCCCATGCTCTTCCTCCAGAATCCGCGCCGCACTCCCCTCTCCCCGTACATAAAAGTAAGCCCCACCTCGAGCTTCAGAATATCGTGCTGCAGTTTGCGCTGGAAGTCGAGGAAGTGGGAGATGGTCAGCTTCCCCTTCAGATCCGCCCCAAAGAAGTATGTTGTCAGCGCAGAGTTGAAGCCAGTTTTCAGGGTGTTCCCCGTTGTAGACCGGTCTCTGTGGCGCATGCCCATGCTGGTTTGGGAACGAATGATGCTCTGAACCTAAAAATAAGGAGAACATTAGCACCAAAAAAACCACTGGGACTCAGGCTAACCAAGTACCAGTGTGAAAAAACCCCAGGCTCAGCCACATCGTCCTTAATTTAGTTCTTCCTGAAATAATTCCCAAAAGACATGACAATCCAGAAATTCGGCTGAACTTAGGCTCTGTTTTTTTCAGTCCTCTTTAAAGAGAGGTGTGTAAGACAACCGAGTTTTAAGAAACAGTTCACCCAGTTTGCAGAGGAGCATTTTGGCGCTGATCCTGTGCCTGGTCAGCAGAGAGCAGCTTGGTCACGGCAAAAGCACCGGAGGAGGCAAAGCCAAGGCAACCGCAGGGAAGGAAAAAAGCCTGCGCACATTTTGGAGCTTCCACTCCTCGGTTCACACCAACCCTAGTTAGCTCACACTGCATTTCCTTCCCTCTTGCACACAAAACCAGGGGTTTTCTACCCAAGGACACCCTCTCCTTGCTGCCTGCCGTGGCTGGCATCTCCTCCGTCCCCAGGGCTGTGCCGCAGGCAGGGGCTGACCCACCCGCATCAAAGGGCTCTCCAAAAGTGCCATGGGCAGCCACCAGCCCAACCCCAACCCCAGCAGAGTAACAAGTAACACACAAGAATGAGTTACCAGCAGAGGGAGATACTCGCAGGTGTAAAGTACACGTTGCAACAGCAGTATCTTGATGTAGTTAACAAACTACGCAGGCAAACTGTGCCTCCTCCTGCCCCGAGCTCTCAGCAGCGCCCTGTACCCTTCTCAAAGGCTCCGCTCAACTGGAGTGGGTGCTATGGGATGGGGCAAGGATGCGCAGGACAACTTCCCTACCCTCTGCCTTATGGCAAAAGGTTGGACTTGAAGGACGCAATGGCCTAAAATAACAAGCTGTTGGATTTTTCAAGGGTCCTGTGCTAATTTAAGGGGGAAGCCAAGCCAAAGGCACGCTTGCCTCCTCTCTCCATCCCCAAGTACCCCACTACCCCTTCCCAGCACCTGCCCATCCGATGAATTGCTGGGATATGAGAAGCCAGGCTTATTCTCTACATAATAACCGATCTTTTCCAACACGGCAGCACAAGGATTCACATTAAGGACAAGTGTGAGAAAGTAGGGAGGGAAAAAGCCACCCCATGCGCTGCCTGGCACTCAGCGTAGCCTCGATGGCACACGCTTCCCGAAGCTCCATCGTCACTGCTCTGCCTTCAGCCTCTCCCTCCTGCTGACAAAAGTTGGAAGGGACAAAGAAAAACAGCTGCCAAGAGCTCCAGCCGTCACAAGGATGCCAGAACTTCGTTACCATGGTATATGGGGTGTTCGATTTTTTCCTAACAAGAGAGTGAGCGCTGGAACAACCCCAAAGGGGATGCTCCGGAGAACACCGGGCTCATCTCGCTTGAAACGCTGCCTCCGAACCACAGACTTCTGGCTATTCTTCCACTACAAGGAAAATCATGTCAAGCCAGAGGGGAAAAAAGTACAGAAAAAAGGTTTTGGACCTTTTTTTTTTGTTGTTGTTAAATATGCACTGTGATGCGAGGAAGGATTTTTGCGCTGTAAATAGCAAGTCCTTATTTTGCTTTGTGCTCCACTCGAACTGCGAGCTCTGCCTGCAGACAAATATTTATAAACTGTCTCAAGCAATGCAGTTTATGACCAGCTTGGAAAATCGCCCCTGTTTCTGCAGAAGCGAGTGTTTACCACACTGCAGACTGTTCGACGGAGCATCTTCTCCCAAGCGTTATTTACACGGCATCCTACGCCTCTCTCTTTCTCTCCCCATCTATAACAAACGTGGGACAGTTTGAGAAGCCATCTGTAGGCACCGGAGCCAAAACTATTTGGCTGGTCTCTATTTTGGGTAATGCTTCTAATGGCCAGGAAGGCAGGCAATGACTGCAAGAAGTTGTCCTCCAGCCCAACCAGCGCTGTCCTCCCCCACGGCTCATCAAGGATGTGAAGCACAGAGACGCTTCACTGGTTTTTGTACATATTTCAGCCTCAGGGCTCATGATCGGTTTCGTCTTTTGCACCAGACACGGGTAAAAAAAAAAAAAAAAAAAAGAAAAAACCCAACAAAAATAGTCAATGGTTTGAAGAGAAATCATGAGTAACGCTGCCTGTGAGTTTACTACTTTTCATCCAACTTTTTAATTAAAAACAGAAGAGTAAACTAACAATTTACATGCCAAAGGATGAAAAGTTGAAGATGAAACTGATGCAGGCACCAAATTATTCAGTGCTATGCACTAACCATATACATCAACTGGAAAGAAATTTGAGGCTCTTCAGTGAGGAAGAAATTCAATATTTTCTTATTATGTAGTTAAAGCTTCCAACTTACTCACATATTAGCTAAATTACTGCAAGTAATTTTCTTTCTTGACAAATACTCAAGGATTTTCACACATTAATGAGCAGGGGGACCTGCTACTGGCTGTCTCCAAAGTCCATGTGTGAAGAAGGAATAAGAAATACTTTCCCACGTGCTCACAAGCCAGTGGGGATGATGCTTCTGCAATGACCCTTTTCTTTCTACCCGTTCTCCCCAAAACCATCTTGCTCTTTTAAACTGATGCCACCTCTCGTAGCATATTCCCCTGGAAGGGCCAGTTCCAGCTCTCCCTGCCAGGGAAGATGCTTACGGTGCCGATCTGCAAACCCCGCCACCCTTCATGCTCTTACTGAGGCATTTCCACAGGAAGTGGAAGAGTATTTATCATATAATTACTGTGATATCACACACGTGTATAACGTTATATATGTGCCTCCCACTGGAGCTCTGCCTTTGCTTTAATTCCGTCTGCAAAGTGCGGCGAATCAGTTATAGTGACACTTGTGAAGATACTGTCAGCTGTTTCTCACTTTCCAAAACAGGTCCTTCATCCTCCGACTCGAAAGCTCTGGAAGATCAACCTTCACCAAAATACTCCGACGCTAACCAGGAATTTTATTCCATTCTATAGAGGCAGTGACGCATGTAACAAGCTTAACAAAAATATGTCACTCTTCCCGAGGACTTTGATAGGACTTAATGCACATCTAACTTCCCTTTGCCTACCAGATGATTTGAAATCATTTAATTCAATTTTCTGCTTTCATTTTCACAGTGCTTCCGAAGCATTCATCCTCAGGAAACATCCTTTCTTACTTCACCCGGCTAATAAAAAAGCCAAACATGACACCTGCATTACACCTCTGTGTCACTGCATTTTTAGGTGGTTAACCACCCTCCACTTCCCTTAAATTCATTTATCTGTATAATTGAGTTCACTCTAGAACATTAGTAACTGCCGTAAAACACCTTCTGAATTGTTAAATATTATGAGACCGCTGCAGTGGAGTGCTATACTCGTGCACCTTGCAAACAGAAGGAAGAGCAGTATTTTTTACTTGGGAAAACAGGAAACTTTGAATTTTTCATAGCTAAACCAGTAGTTGGCAGGGACGCAGTCCCAAACAGCACAATAACCTGGACACAGCCTGTATTCAAATCTGCGCTGGAAGGAAAAGGAATGAACTCCTGGGTTTACATTACCAACTGTCATGTCAGGGGACATCATGTTAGAGAGAAACATCCTCCCGTTCTCCTAAGAGGCCAAAATTTGCATCTAAAAGCACAGAGTTAACCAGATACATTACACAGCTCTGGAGCAAAGTCATAATAATGACATCATACCCGCAGGTAATAATTTAAAGAGGATGACAGCAAGGGACTTGCTAATACACAGCGACATCAGGGTGTTTATGAGTTTCCAAAGCCTTGAGGATGTTTTCTACATAGCCAAAAAAGTTATAGGCTTCTGCTGGGGAGGGGGGGCAGAGCTATTCTCCACTGACAACTCGAGTCTCCGATCTATCCTCACTCTAACACAATCCCAAACCATAGCTTACACGAGAACCTCGCCAGGATCAGACAGGCAGGCTGAGCTCATGGAAAAGCCTGCATCGAAATTCCTTCTAATGAAACCCTGTAAGAAGTTGGGGAAAGAAACTAATGAAAATACACTCTCAAACAACACATTTTTAGATTACATCGAAATAAATGGCCAAATTCTTCGAGGCAGACTCTCCCTGCTTGTCCTCTGAAGACAAACAAAATTAGGGAGTGCAATAAAAGCAGGATGAAAATCCTAGGACACCAGTACAGGGGAAAGATTCCCTCATCTACTTTGGAGGTGACATCTTGTAAAGATACCTTGGTGACAAAGTGACAGGAAACTGGAGTCTATAGAATCATAGAATGGTTAGGGTTGGAAGGGCCCTTAAAGATCATCCAGTTCCAACCCCCCTGCCATGGGCAGGGACACCTTCCACTAGACCAGCTTGCTCCAAGCCTCATCCAGCCTGGCCTTGAAGACATCCAGGGATGGGGCATCCACAGCTTCTCTGGGCAACCTGTCCCAGTGCCTCCCCACCTTCTCTGTGAAGAATTTCTTCCTGATAGCTAATCTAAACCTCCCTGATTTCAATTTATACCCATTACCTCTTGTCCTATCACTACAGGCTCTTGTAAAAAGTCCTCTCCCAGTACCCTTCGAGGCCCCCTTCAGATACTGGAAAGCTGCAATGAGGTCTCCTCGGAGCCTCCTCTTCGCCAGGCTGAACAAGCCCAATTCTTGCAGCCTTTCGTCATAGGAGAGGTGCTCCAGCCCTCTGAGCAGCTTCGTGGCCTCCTCTGGACTCGCTCCAACCGGTCTATACCCTTCTGATGTTGAGGGCTCCACAGCTGGACGCAGCACTCCAGGTGGGGTCTCACCAGAGCAGAGTACAGGGGCAGAATCCCCTCCCTCGCCCTGCTGGCCACACTGCTCTGGATCCAGCCCAGGATACGGTTGGCTTTCTGGGCTGCCAGCGCACACGGCCGGCTCACGTTCAGCTTTTCATCAACCAGTACCCCCAAGTCCTTACAGTTGTCACAGTTGAATGAAAAATTATGCCTTGAAACACCCAGTAAAAAAAACCCCCAACTAGCAGGCCCTGAGGCAACACAGCATAGAAGGAAAAGACATAAACCAACAAGTAATCAGAACTAAAAGTCACAGTAACATCGTAGAGGAGTGCTGCACTCATGACCAAGATGCCGTAGCATTAGGAAGTCAACTTGCCTGCTCAAACTCTTCCATGTCCACCTCGCCGTCACCGTTCAGATCGAACATCTTAAAGGCGATTTCGAAATTCCTCTGGGGAGCTACAGGATAAACACACACAACAAAAAAAACCCAAAGACCAGTTAACAAAGATACAAAAGTTCAATTAAAAAGGCACGAGTTCAGAATGAGACTATCCCCAAGCAGTTCTCCATAATTCTTTGTTTTGAGAGGAAAACGCAGCTCTCGGGAACCTCTGGCTAAGAGCTTCATGATGTGCCTTTTACCAAAGGGTCTTGACAAGGAGGTTGGGTGGAGACGATTCTCGAACAAAATTTATCCCATTTACGGATGGAAAAAGCACAAAACCAAGACGCCATCTGGTATTTCTAATGACAGTCAACAGAAAACAGGGTTGTAGCAAGAGCTCCGGCCTGCTCCACACAGCGTGACACCGGTTTGGCCAGGAGACGTTCCTCCGGCACTGCAGAGCACGCTCCGTGCTTTGCAAAGCAGTTGGGCGGGTGAGGAGCAGACCCAGACTTTGGGTAATTCCCTTCCAGACTCAGCTCTTGCCTCACTGTGCAAATTTAAACAAATCATTACCAGCTCTGTCTCAGCCCGGTCACGACAATGCGATAACCAGCCGAGACGCACCCGAGACGGCGTGATACCTTATTTTTCGTTGCATTTAGTCTACGTTGTCATGATTCATTGAGCCAGAACTCAGCCAAAGCATCTCTTCACAGCCACCCATCACAGCAAAACCACGCTCTTTCCCCTGCATCCCAAAGACTTGCAGTAGGTTTCCATTCTGGGCTCCTTAACCCATCACTATTTAAAGCTACAATGTAGCGCCACAGTATTTTTTCTTCCAAATTAAGCTAATATGTGAGAAATTAGCTTGCTCTACTACTTCCCAGTACATACCACCTACAGGAATTGTGGTGTTTGCTAGGATTTCTAGGGAATCCTCTTGGCTGTAACGAGTGCTTAGGTTGTTCAATTAAAATGTACAATTTGCCCCTTTTCTGTGTTCTGGAGATGGATCTTCACCCAAACCTGACAGCAGGATGGGGATCACTGGTGAGGCTCACCCCACCCTGGCTCCTTAACCTCACCTGGTGCAATCAACTTTTAATATTCCTTGGGGATGCTCAAGAAGAGTCTCTGCAACCAGCGTTGTGCAGTAAGGTGTCTCCCAGATGGGGGTGGGAGGGGGAAGGCAAAGCGGCATCACTCAGACAAAAAGAAATTAATACGGAATTAATCCTGAACTTGATTTTGTACCATTAGTTCCAGCTGCAATTCAGGGCCAGAAGGCTTTTACACTGTATTTTCCCCTCACTGTAATAAACCGTAGCACTTCATCACTAAAAGATTCAGCACGCGTGTTAATGAGATCCCTTTTTCCAGTCGCTCGGTCCCTTAAACAGATGTAAAAGGGCATTAAACTCGCTGGCAGGAACGGCCTGTCACTAGCCTCTTGGTGTACACGGCGCACACAGTCCTGCCGTCACCATCTCCGGATTTCCAATTTCCACGTGCCAATTACTCGGGCTTTAAATTCCAAAGACCACGGGCACAAGCGACGTCTCCTACAACCGGGGCAATCGCTAGCGGCACGGGGTGGGTTATTCCCTCCGCAGCCCCGCAGCAGAAGCGATGCCTCCATCCCTCATTATTTCAGTGCTAGCTCAGATGTACTCAGGTGGACCGGTCGTCCCCGACACCACCTTCATCACCTCTTCAACGATGTGATTTAATTACAGGGATCTATACAAAAAGCCTCCTCTGCGTCCATCCATCATTTCCAGTGATTAAATCCCTGTTTCCTTGAGAGCAACAATATTAAGCACCTTCCAAGTACCCTCCTAACATTTAAATAACACATGCAAACACATTCACTTTAATCGCATGTACTCCATGAAAGCCTGGACACAATTTCTCCTTATTAGCCCCCAGAATCTAGTGTTGTTTCTCCCAGGAGGAAACAGGGGACTACAAAGCTCTAATCTAGTTACAAGATGCCAAAAAAAACCCCAGCAATCTACACATTTCATCTTTCTTCTTCCATTTGCTCTGCCAGGGTACAAAGGTGTATCTTCTGAGACTGGAAAATCTGAAAAATTGGTGTTTGTTTTGGTTCCCTCCCCACCCTTTTCTTTACAGAAAAATACCATACCATGTCCCATTCGCACAGACACAGGGTGAACAGAGGAAGCTGGTACTTATCTTGCCCCTCACAAAGGCCATTTCCTTCCTTCCCCTTCTCTAAATACTCATTTTCAAGAGCAGTTTATCAAAGCCCCAGAGGAGAACATCACTTGCAAAATTAAAATGAAATTAAGAGTTCAGCATCAAAAATCTGCAGGGTCAGTATTTTCTAAGGACAGGGAAGGAAAGTGTCTTTCAAGTGGCAAATTTAATTACTTCATCCCTTTAGCTAATAAGCGACACAGCCTGTTTCTTCCTCTGATCTGCATATCTAACTTCAATTACTTGTAACGACACTTAAGTCCAACAAACGTGAATCGGAGCCAGGGAAACCAGAGGGCACCGAAGGCAATTAGCTCATCCCTCTCAGGAAGAAATGTTCATTAAGATGCATGTCCCTGATCTCCGGGCAGCCTGGATTTATTGGTCCCGAATGAGATGATTTGTGCCTCTCCTCTTGGGCGTGATGTTTCTGACCAGGATTTATTGGGGAAGAGTCATTCCGATGGGAGCTAACCCCTCCTTGCCCACCCTGTCCCATTACTCGTAGTTACATCAGCCTGTACAACCCTCATTTTTCTTCTTCCTCTCGTACTTAGAGATTTCAGAAACTTGCAGACCATGAAAGCAGCAGATTCTGGTTTGCCTAGCTAACTCAGCCTTTCCCTTCCTCCACTTTTACTCTGCTCCCCAATTTCGCCTTGCTCAACTGCAGCTTCTCTGAATTTCCCCACTGCCTCCTTAGTTAAGACGACTCAAAATAAATGCTAGATTCCTCCTGCAATGGTCAGCCAAACCATTTAAAGGACTGTTTGCGTTTAGTACAGCGCAACGCCTGTCTTTGCAAGCACAGCCACTTCTGGATCTCCCCAAGTGCTGAGCTGCATTGCCAGCTCGCTCCGATTTTGCGAGCTATCTCCTCGCCATCCTTTTTGGCATTATTCAGAATCAAGATTTTTCACTGCAACTATTTCCCTTGGGCAACAACCCAGGAACTGAGCAGAGCAGCCGCAGCTTCTTTTCTGGTTTTATTGATAGGCTGGGTGGAGAACGGATGGAGAGCAGCCCTGAGAGGGGGACATGGGGGTACTGAGGGATAAAAACCTGAAC
>NW_010233604.1:0-9009 GCF_000690775.1 Eurypyga helias
TTCTGTGATTCTGTGATTCTATGGAGGGATTGTCAGAAGGGCTGTAGCCTAAATCACAGCCTGTACTTGCGAGGTGAAAGCCGGGCCAGGGTAGCAACAGCAATGGCTGCACTCTTTTACATCGGAAAGTAAATGCTTTGCAGAGTGCCACAGAGTCCAAGAGAGAGGCCCCTCATCCTTTGAGGGGATGATGATAAAGGAGCTCAGGCCACGCAGGAATTTCAGAAGACCCAAAAGTCTGGGCAACAAGGAACTGGGCTTGTTTAGCCTTGAGAAGAGGAGGCTGAGAGGAGACCTGATCACTGCCTACAACTCCCTGAAAGGAGGTTGTGGAGAAGTGGGTATTGGTCTCTTCTCCCTAATGACAGATGATCGGACGAGGGGGAATGGACTCGAGCTGCGCCAGGGGAGGTTTAGATTGGATGTAAGGAAGAAGTTCTTCACCGAAAGGGTTATCACACACTGGAACAGGCTGCCCAGGGAGGTGGTGGAGTCACCATCCCTGGATGTGTTTAAGAGACGGGTGGATGAGGTGCTGAGAGATATGGTTTAGTGGTGGACAGATACGGTTGGACTGGATGATCTCTAAGGTCTTTTCCAACCTAGTGATTCTATGATTCTATGATTCCAACACCCTCCGCAGAGCAGAGCAACCTCCTCTTTTGTTTTCACTTCTGCCTTTCTCTCTGTCCTGTAAGACCAGGTGAGTCACCAGGGAGGGTGGAGGCTCCCTTCACCTTAAAGCCTTCTAGCAGGACAGAGTGGTGAGGGACAGGTGAAGAGCACGTTTGGCTGACAAGGATGGAGATGTGGACTTCAGTTCCGTGAAATGGCTGGAAATCAGCAAGGATCGATTGTCGCACAACCCCCTTTTGCATGCTTGTTTGTTTTGTAGCAGGCAGAAGACAATTTAGAACACTGTACAACCATCCTCAGCAATTTTTCCCCTTTTTTTTTTTAAATCTATTTTTTCTTTTGATCCAGATTTCCCTTGAAGCTTTCCTAAATAAGTAGCCTCTTCCAGCCTGGCTGTTGGCTTTCTTCGCTCCTTGCATTAGAGTTATGTGCCCCAAGGCCACTTGCAACGGTTGTGTCTCCATTTCAGGTGATAGCTGCGGTGCAGAGAAGGCAAAGTTCAAAGGCCATGCTAGCCTGGCGTCAAACATGACCACGATAATCCAGTGCAGATGGAATCACGCTATCAGTACGCAAGGGATTCCATCTTCAGAAGCTCCTATAGCGTACACAGGTGACGTTTCAGTTGCAGAAACCAAGGACTCGTTGTCCATCACTCTACATTCCTAGGTCTGACAGTTCTATGCACAAAGCTGCTAAATATAGCCTGTTCCAGCTTTTCCTCCACTACATAAATGACAAAGGCAACAGCACAGACTTGCTTTTATGAAGAAGTTACTGACATTGCGTGAGATTATTACCTCAGGTTACGTGGATGTTTGCAAAGGGATTTTAGTGGCAACTGGAATGAAAAAATGGAATCAAGAAGTAGATTTCCCCGTTGGGTTTTACCCTGTTTGCAGTAGCCCACCGTGGTCAGTATAAAAACACCCCTGGGAAATGCTCTGGAGTAGAAATAACCTTGATTGACAGAGAGCCTGTTTAACGACGCATGGTGGTGCGTACAGAATGGTTTTAGCCCGTGCACTAGCACAAACGTGCACGCTCTCTGTTCATTGCTGTGCAAGACTTAATGAGACCGCCCTTTGCAGGGTTCATCCTCATAATCAGTTTAGCTCTATCTGCATGCCAAACAATCTCAGCATCATTGTGCTCCCTCTAGACCCGCAGTGCCAAAGCGGGATGGTGCAGGGGATTTTCTGCTGGGATTGTTCCCGGGTGGTAGGAAGGAGCAAGCACAGGCCTCAGCGCTGCGTGTTCCCCTCTGTAAGGAAGAAGAGTTTACCACAAGAGTATTCAGACCAATTCTTTTTGCACTCATTTTTTTTCCTGAAGTGGCAGGATAAAGGAGCAGGGATGTCTTCCTGAAGGTTAGGAGTTCAGTGCAAGGAGAGCTTGGGAATAACCAGCCTTAGGACCTACTCTTTTCCTCAGTTCCTGTAGGGCTGTACCCCCACAGGGATGGAGAGAAAGCAATACGTAAGGAATTCTCTGTAGGTAAGGAACTGCAGTGAAGCCATTTGCTCCAGTTTTCCTGCGCTGCATTTTCAAACCCGGTTCCAGAAGTATCCCAGGCATGACTGACTCCCACTTGCAGGGAAAATAATAACAAAGTTCAGTGCAAAGTCTCTTGGAAGAGCGATGTGGGGTTTATCTACGAAGTTGTTAAGGAAGTTGGTTTTAAGCATTCACTCTCTAACACTCACAAACTTCAGAATGTGTGAGTCCATGTAGCCTGGACACGGAGGGCAAGGAGTGCTGGCTGTCAAGTCCTCATCAGATTTTCGTGATTGTTCTTGACAGGAGACTTCCAGCTAGTATTTTGACATTCCTTTTATATCCCTTACAAACCATCAGTTGTTATGAAGAAATCCTTTGCCTTGTGCTTGTGCTTACTTCCCCTTTCATAAACCTTACCTCACATTGCTGCCCACGGACTGTTACTCTTCGCGTGAAACACGTTTGAGGTGTCTGTTCCTGCTGGTCCAACACAAAAAGAGAGGTAAACGTGATGTGCTGCAGCCTTCTAGCCATCCTGCTGGTCTGAGGATCACAGGGTCTGTGGGGCCATCAGGAGCACTGGCCTGATGTTTGTGACAAAAACAGCACTTCCCTCAATTTTGCTGCTGGGAGTGGTGTCCTGGGAGCCGTGTTTCTTCTGGCACTCACACCGAGACTGCCACACATTCTGCACTCATGCCTTCTTTAATATTTTTGCCAGGCTCTACAAGCTTATGTTCTGCGTAACCAGGCAGTTCTGTTGTGCTCTGTGAGGCTTTAGTGGTGGGTACAGCTTTCAGACCTAATTCTTAGTGGTCCTGAAGGGAGAAACCTAGGAAAACTATCATTTGAGGTCTTCGCTAAACCTTGTTGAAGATGACTGTGCCAAAACTTTTATTGACCTCCTTGCATGCTAATTTGTTTCCAGAGTCTGTGAGAAGTGCTTCCCTAAGACGTAGGCAAGGGCTAGGGACTGCTGGCAGGATGGGTAACTAGGCGTGTATCTAAATGCAAGGGAAAGAAAAAACGATGAGAAAAATGCCCTGTGTTATTGGAGATGGAAAGTGGTTCGAGTTCTCTTCCCAACTGACCTGAGTAGTAGTTAAACTATTTTTAGCTGCACAGATATTTGAACAGAGAGAAACAGGGAAACAAAAATAAATGATGAGCTTGTTCTGCATCATGTTCTTGAAAGTAATACGTCATACAGTTCTTGATGTACCTTTTAAGACAGATCTAAGGGATCTCCAAAAAGAATGGACTTTTCAAGAGTATGAATCAGACAGGTATTATTGGCAGGTACAATGAAGTGCTCACAGGCTGCAACAAGGTCAGAGCCTCTACAAAATCAGTATCGGCTTTCTTGCTGCTAAAAACTGCTAAAAACGCATCAGTATCGCAGAAGTTAACCCATCCTTCCACTCTGCTGTCAGCCAGCGGGCTGGGAAACATGGCTAGAGAAGGGGAAGGACGAGAGTGAGGCAAAAGGCTGGTGGAAGTTTCCTCACATTTACTCTGGCATCCAGAATCTATGGCCTTGCCCAGTGCAGCTACTGTGCATGTGGTTGGTGGTGTCAAAAATGTGACACCACTTTCTAATGTGAGCCAAAGACTTTCTACTTTGACTGCAGAAGAAACAGGACAAAGTTTCTCAAACTTCTAACATTTCCAACACTTCTCTTCACAAAACTGTCACGGGTCATAAGGGTTTGTCCTCATCTTTCATTGCTGAACAACAGATATTCTTGAGGTTATGACTGCAGGCTGTAGTCTGGGTTGATTTTTTGACAATATGACTGAAATCTCATATGGCCTTTGGCAAACGTGGGTTCAGTCGTGATGTCTGGGTTCCTCTGCCAAGGGTGCTCAAGGGTTATTAAGGATTAATGTTTTGTCTAGACCTATCTTCTGTGATGTTATCTGTGCATCCAGTTGTTAAGTAGGCTTTCCGGGAGGTTGGTAGCAG
The DNA here is from genome assembly GCF_000690775.1 of Eurypyga helias. NCBI lineage: Eukaryota > Metazoa > Chordata > Aves > Eurypygiformes > Eurypygidae > Eurypyga > Eurypyga helias. The sequence continues at coordinate 4,103 of NW_010233604.1, forward strand.
TGTTGAACTAAGGCCATAACAAAGGTTTGTGTTTTGTGTAATTTTGCCAATTACACTGACTCATGCAATTGGAAAATGCCTGTAAGTTTACAGATGAACTACCCCTTACTCAGTGCTGAGGTAGACATGAAAAACTTAGAGCTAGAGACTGGGAAGAGTAATTTCAGGTTTAAAAATATTAGTTGTATAAGTGGAGGGCAGTTACACTCCTCAAAAAAGGAATTAGTAATTGTGGAAGAGGAAGATTAACAGCTCCTAGGGGAAGCAGAGGTGTAGATGTGGTGCTTTGGGACATGGCTTAGTGGTGGACTTGGCACCACTTAATGGTTAACGGTTGGACTTGATCTTAAAAGACCTTTCCGACATAAACAATTCTATGATCTAGGGAGGAGGAGCATAACTTACTTTCAGGTAACTTGTCTGCTGGATAATTCTGGGATGACATTTCACTTTCTCTAGTTTTTCCATCTGTAAAGTGAAGATGGTAAGGATTTGTTAAAGTACTGCAAATAAAAGAAGCTCTAGAAGAACAGGTTTTTCTTCAATAATTCATTTGATTATTGAAGCTGGTGACTGTAATCTGTAAATGGCATGACCTGGCCTCCTGAAACACTGAGAACTCAATCATGTTTATTGGAAAAAATCCCACACTGTTGTATCAGGTTGACAAGAAAGTGCTTCTACTCTTTTGGTGTATTTTTAAACAGTTGAGGTTTACTTGATTATGTTGCCAGATGAACTTGTGAGACTCTGAGTTCATCGTCTTAAAAGTTTTTTTTGACTTGGCGGGATGATGATTTAAGAACTGTCAATCTTTAATAACCGTTAAACCAGACCAGAACTCATGTTTACATGGCTAAACCCTTTTGCTTGTCCTTTTATTCTATTTTGGAATTGCTTCTTCCTGAAATGGTGCCCAGCCTTGGCCTGGTTGGGGATAGTTGTCACCAGAAAAATACCAGCTAATGTTAATAATTAGGCATCATGAATGTACAAGTGCCAGTCCTCAAGCCTATCCTCAGTCTCTCTTCAGGTCGCTGGCATGGTTCCTATGAATTTCATGGAAGTAAATTAGTTTGGTAAATGAAAAGACATCATCGATCCCCTTGTAGAAAGAAATAAAAAGTTGACTTTTGAAGTCAGCCTCTGTAGGCCAGAGCAGGTACGTTGGAAATACACGTGGGGCAATTGCCCAAGCCACTGGGACCCTAATTCCTCAGTTATGGCTTCTCTGTGCTAGGGATACTCTGCTGCCTAACGAAGCGTGGTGGATCAGGCTTCATCGAGAGCATTTCCTCAATACATTTCAGTTAAAACTCAGCCAGATAAAACAGTCAAATTCGCCGGAAATCAGTCCCTGGGCTGCTCACAGGCGCTGGAAGCCAGAGGCGAGGCTTGTGCAGGTGCCTCATCACCTTTCTGGTGTTCACGCTGTGCCTTTTCAGACAGCCTGGCTGGACGTGCCAGGAGGTGCTTAGCCTGCTCTGCTCAGCCACAGGAACCCTATGAGCTCCCAGGCGTTGGGACAAGATCAAATGCTCCAGCTCCCCTGTCTCACTGGTAATTCCTGATCACTGCTCCAGATACGAGCTCTGAAGGACCAGCCCCAAACGTGACTGCAAATGTCATCACCGAGGCTGAGAGAGAGAATTTCAGCCCACATTCACTGTCTTGCATATCGTGCAAATGGTTGCTGACTCCTTATGATACAAACACGGTTATTCCAGAGAAATTAGGTTTGGAGAGAGCAAACTCATTTTTCTACAGCAAGGTGGCAATTTCTCAGTGTCCTCACACAGATTTTGGGTTGTACACTATCGTGCTGTTATTTACCTGTTCAAGAACCAGGAGGGCAGTATCATTTTCACAGTGAGTGAAAACTGCATTATAGGGAATGGGGGAAACTCCAGTGTGACAAATCATCTCTGGAGACAGATGAGCACGTAAGAGCTATTGCAGTATGTAACAATTTTAATAAAACAAGCAAAAACCAGACAAAATTGCCCCAAAACACCACTGTATTTCACTTTAGGTAGCTAGGTAATGTGTATCTGCTGCTCAGGACGACATCCAAACTGTGCTTACATAGGTGAGATTCTATTAAAACCCGTGATGGTCATGACAATATTCTCAGATGTCTCACACAAAATGATGTTTAATAAAGATAAGCATACAAAACATGCCTGTTTTGAAAAAAAAGTTACTTTTTCTGTAAGAATTACGACCAGAGGTTTATAATCTGTGCGCTACTTGGAAAAGAGTTTGTGTTACTTGCTAGAGGAACAAACTCAGCAAATTCCGTTAATCCTGGTACTCATTGTAACTCCCCAGATTGTAACAGAGTGGCTGAAGGAGAAAAAGATAGATTTGCCTGATCATATCAAACACTCATGTCATGTGATCACTCCCTGCTTCTTCAAACGATGGGGGATACAAGCATTTTCCCTGAAGGGTGGAACCTTTGCTTTCTGGAAGTTACTTAAAAAGCTCCACGGAAGCCATACAAATCTTGAATGAGTGGGAAGCAATTGTTTTGCTTATAGGAGTCATGTGACGTAGTTGGAGCGGTACCACCTCAGAGGAGGTAACACCTGACCATACACTTACCTGTAATGTAAACGCTTCAAAATAAAACATCACGCACTTCAGGCACCAAGTCAGTAGCAGGTGATCCAGTCGCTGTCTGATAGTAAACCTCACTGTTTTGGGCAGAATTTCAAAATAATGGTTATCTGAAGTTAGGGTGTGAGTTGAAATGGGAGCTGTTGGGTTTCTGCATGGTTCAGAAACGTGAGCTTTCAGACCCTGGTGGGGGTACAAACGTCTGACTGTGGGCGATTCAGGTAAAACACGAGCCCTGTTCAGGTGTGTCAAGAAGAAAGACAGGGAGGACACACGAATGACACACCCTCACCTTTGAGTTTTGGCTTTGGGCTCCTTTACTTTGGGTAATCCGGTACTCCAAGGGAACATCAAAAGACTGCATCTGGCTGGTTATATTTCACACCTTTTTTTCCTGGCTTACAAGGCCTGCAGTGCTGTGTCCTCTGGGGATTTCACTCTGTTATGACGTGGCGGATCAGTCTGTATACTCTGAAACATAAGGTAGGATTTCGTCTGCATTGAAAGTTGCAGGGACATGCTTTGAACCTGCCTTGCAATTCAGTTTTAACTTGGTTCGATATTTACGTTGCAATGGAGGCGACTGCACAAGCCAAGGTGGAAGAGTGCAACTACCTGAGCTCATTAATGGAATTGCTGGGTTATGGAGGATTTCAGAAAACACAACATAAACAAACAGAAATAGAGGCATTTCCAGAATACCCGAAAGGTACAGACTTCACGCTGGGAAGGCTGGTGATGTTTCAAACAATGTGCACACAAAATGTTGGAAGTAGGCAAGAGTTTTGCTCTTCTCTAAGGACGTCAGGCCGCAGGGTGTTGTGTGTACCGCACTGCCTGCTGCAAAAGGGCTTAGGCGGGCTGACACCTGGGTTCTGACCCTGGTCCTGTGTACCGAGCCTCCTCTTGTTCTCGGAGTGTCAGATACAAGATTTACAGGTGCGTGGGTAGCATGTCGGATGAACGCAGGAAGACACCCTTGGAGGAAAAGAAAGATGTGAGTCATTAGGGTGTCCAATTTCTAATTTTTGTGTTGTTTTTCCTTTGACTTCCAATAGAATTTGGCTGTTTAAAGAAAAAAAAAAGTCTTCGTTTTAAGATTGGTTCATTTATTCCTGTGAGTTGTTGGTAGGTATGTAAAGCCTGAACCACTGCTTTGCTGTTGGAGATAGCTGTCTGGGACCAAACTGAGCAACTGAAGTTGGTTCACTCGCTGCTTTTAAGGCACCTTTTACTTAAGGGAAATTTCTTAAGACAAGTCCTCTAACACTGCTGCCATTTGTCGCACTTCTGCTGATCAAGTCCTCTGCTTGACTTTGTTCCTTTTAAAAGGATTATTTAATTCTGATAATCACCTTTTCATTTTTAAGCTGCGTTGCATTTTTCCTACCTGCTTTCTTTCTGGAGGTGGCAAAGCTGTAATTAATTTATTCCTCCTGGTGGCTTTGCATATAACCTGCCAGAGATCATGTCAAAAGGCTCCAGAAACTTTTACAATTAGCGGTTGTAGCTGTTTAGCAACTGGCTATCATTAGCAGCCTCTGTGTTCAGCTTACTTAATTAGTTACAACCAATTACCAGTAGGTTGTTCTTCTCTTCGGTGCAATTTGTCATTGAGTGAAACAGCTTTTCCCTGACCCATTTAAAAGTCTAATGTGGATTGCTGTGCTTGATTGATTAATACCAGCCCGGTAGGAGATCCATGGCAGGCACTCGGTCCTGCTGCGACGGGACTCGCTAGCCAGGTTTCCTCTGATGTCGGGTAGCCCAGCATCACCGTAACGCGCTTTCCAGGCAGATCAGAGGGTAAGGCTCAGTATGATGAACAGAGCTGCCGGTCCGAGAGTCACCTTCTCCCCTTGAACTGTGTAGATTGATTGTAAAGCCGAGAGCTTTATCCTCCCGCGCGTTTAAAATAAAAATCACTTTAAACCAGCTCATTAAAGTGTGATTGTGCTGCAACAGGGGTCCTGGTTTTTTTTTTTTTCCTGGACAGATTAGAAAGATCAGACTTATCAGATCTGGGCAGGGGGCATAGAGAGAGGAGACTGATGGCTCCAGGGTGTGCTCCTCCAAGCCTCAGTCAGAGGAGCTCAGAGATGGCTCCAGGGAGACCTCGTTGCCGCCTTTCGAAGGGCCTTATAAGAAAGCTGGGGACAGAATTTTTAGTAGGGCGATAGGACAAGGAGCAATGGTTTTCAACTGAAAGAGGGTAGATTCAGACTAGATATAAGGAAGAAACTTTTTACAGTGAGGGTGGCGAGGCACTGGGACAGGTTGCCCAG
>NW_010233604.1:9038-14947 GCF_000690775.1 Eurypyga helias
GTCTGGATGAGGCTTGGAGCAACCTGATCTAGTGGAAGGTGTCCCTGCCCGTGGCACAGGGGGTGGAACTGCATGGTCTTTAAGGTCCTCTCCCACCAAAACCATTCTGTGATTCTATGAAACAGAAATTATTTAATGCAGTTAAATTCCACGGCACGGCACTGTGTGCTGCACATATGTTGAAGTGAATGCACAGCCAAAAAAGATTTGTTTATGAAGGTTCATCCGACATCTGAACAGTGGCATCTGAAATGGACATTGCTGTTCTTGATGTGTGCCCGTTTGTCAAGACTTCTGAGCACAGGGCAGAACAGCAACAAAACTTTGCTTTTACTAGAACCCACCAGTTGTATTCACTTCCACTAGAAGTGGTCAATCTTTAAAGCAAAGTGAAGCTTTGAAGGGAAGAGTGTAATTAAGTAATTGCAACAGTCTTTTTGTGAGTTATGCCTATAGAAAGGCTCAATAACACTGATGGATGTGCACTTCTTACTGCAGGAGGCTCAGTACTTGACTAGAACCAAAAAAACATTGCTACTTTTCATGAGGCGGCTTTCCAAAGCCCAGCTTGTTTATACATATGTAGCCTCATGCCTTGCTTCCCAGCAACTTATTTTTGTGTTTCTCAGCATCTTATGTACATGGTATCTACCTTGCTTCAACTATTCATAGCAAAAATGTTTTTCACTTTGTACCCTTGGTGCAGTCAAATAAAGTGTGTAAACTATGTTTAAATTAATTATTGAGCCAAGAGGCCGAGTAATATGTATAAATCTTTCTGGAGATGGAAGTCAAGGTATGGATTTTGCCTAAATTAATTTTTTTCACCAATGTATTTAGACATAAAGCAGAAGTAGTTTTCTGAAAGCATTCATTAAGTCTATTTTAGGCTCACTTTGGAACAGTTTTGAGTGCTGAATATAAACTGGGATCAGCACTTTCCATGCTTGCACTGGAAGTGCAGTAACAACAGAGATTACTCCATGCTGTATATAATTTAATCTTGTAGGTTTCTGGAGTTATTCACTAGCAGGATAGCTGGCTCTACATATAATGACACTGCCTGTGTTTTCCCAAGTGCTATTTTGCAGACACATTTAGTGATAAGTCTAAATCTATCCTTTATGAATTAATTAAGATGGTGTTTGTGTTTCCATCTCCCTCAAGAAAGAATATAAATGAAGTATATTATGCTTGAAGTGTTATTGTTGAGTTGACTTGAAAATCTCAGTTTGAGAATGTGAATGTTGCCAGCGCTGTTGATGTCAAGAAACAGAACGTATCTGTAATCCTTCTCCTGTTAAGTGAACACTGCATGTTTAAACGGACTGATTAGAAAACGCTGTACATAACAGAAAAGAGTAAATTATTGGAGGGAATGTGTGTCATATTCCCTGTAAGAGCATATGCATTTAAATTTTAGGTTACATAGCTAAGTGCCCAAAAAGTCTGGAAATCTGAAAACTGTTGGTTGAGTATATAGCGGTATGTAAAGCATGAAACTTGTCACTTTTAATTACGATGTGGAGCCAAATTCTTCCATGATGTCTTGGTGACCTGCAAAAATGTGTGCTAATGGCATGCACTGCTGTTTAAATAGAAAGCGTGAGGCAGCACGGTAGCAGAGAAGTCAAATAATGTTAGCCACAGAGAGCTACATCGTCCTTCAGGTATTTGCTTTTCCCTTTTTAGCCCAGAATACAGACTTTTAAGCTCTTAATTTCTGCGCATTTTCCAGCCACGCAGTACTCAGTTAAAATGAAACGGATAATGGCTTGCTGAAGGAGTCTGAGGGAATGCCATTTTTAGTCCAGGGTTATACAAAATGTTCTCTGTCACTAGATGAAGTACAGCGGCGTAAAAAGCCCGGTAGCCTTGATTCTGGGGCTGAATCAACTGTTCACGGATTTGTAAATATGCTGTCAATCAGTATCAAGTGGTCAGTGATACAGACCTCTGCAATTGCACTCTTTTTCATCAGAAGTGCTCAAACACTTCATCTGTGGATGGGTATCCTCTCGATTTTAAAGAGGGAGAAAAATGACACAGCGAGTGGCTGGAGACTTTTCCCAGGAACCAGTGATTATTCAGGTTGCTGTTCAGCAGTCCTGAGGATATGAGCGTCAGCAGGTCCCACTGGTTTACAGTCGCTGTCAGCCGTCTCAAATGTTCAAATACTGCTATGGTTTGCCAGTCAAAACACACTTTTTATGCATCCGGATAAAGAATGACCGCCTGGGTGCAACGGCAATTTGCTAGCAAGACCCAGTTTTCTGTTTGCCTGTACATCCTAGGTTGCCCCACAGATAATTTTTATTTTTCGATGCAGAAATGCAATCATATTTCTCCTTTTAACCCTGTTTCTGAAAGAAATCACTTGTATTTAAAAGACTGAATATCTCTTTGAAAGGCAACATCTTAGTCTGACCCAAATTCACTCTTTTTGGAGCTGCTTTGCTGGAACAAGATGAACAAATGTCAGTTCTTGTTTTCTGTTTTTAGGGGAATAGACAACAGTGGATATGTTTCCACCGATAAGATATGGAGGATGATGTGAAATGGTAACATGCAAATTAGGTTGAGATGATATTTCTGTCAGGGGAAATAAAAGCTCTTCCATGAAATTCCCTCATCATTCCTTTCATTTTCTACATATAAGCTGTATGTAAAGCTGTCAGGCTGATAATTAGGCAAATTATAGGGACCTTCTGATAAGAAAACGAATGCAATTTCCAGAGAGACTTTCAAATGAAGATGCCCACAAGGAAGGCAGAAGTCTGAGCTCGTTTTCCTTTATTGAGACTGATTCGTAAATACCAAGGTTTTCCCCTGTCGACGCTCGACAGAGGCAAGTGGATTTAGAGGAGGAATTTGTTGCAAGAAATAGGTCTCTGAAAAATACTGGGCTTCCAGAAAGTAGCATATTTTAATACAATTTCATTTCTTTGAAAATATTCCTGCTAGCCATGGTAAAACTGTGCAAGCTGTCTGCATATTGCATGATTTTCATGCGAAGTCATGAACGGGTGAAGGCTTCTTCCAAAATCAGCATAGACTTGTGAAGCTTTTGGCAATCTTTCCCAAGAGGGAGTTTGTGAGGAAAGCCAATTATAAACCAGGTTTCATAATTTGCCACAAAAATCTCTGTGCAGAGTTCTGCAGAGAAATAGAATTATTCCTCACATTTCAGGACACAGGACACTAATACAAAAAGGTGATCATCAGACTTTGTATTTTTAGAGGAAGCAAATAACATTCAGTAATCAGAGAAGAGAGTGCTCAAGAAAGGAAAATATAATTAATTCAAAATAATCAGGGGAAAAGTTTTGGGGTGGCTTAGTCAATGAGGAATAAAGAGGAATAAATGTGATGAATGCATTCAACTGATTTTTACGGTCAGAACTGTGTTGACATAATATTCTTATATTTCTGTAAGGCATTTTGCTCAGTGCTGCATGACACCTGTGTAAAAAGATTAGCATTTTTCAAAATCAGTGTATGCTGAATGAACCTAATTTAGAAGCAGTTCATTGAAAGACTGAGAAAGTCAATCCTGTTGGCACATCATCCAGTTGACTATTCCTAGTCGAAGTCTCCAGGGATTGATTTGCAACCTGTATTTAATATTTTTTCATCAGTGATGTGGAAGAAAATGTTGTTAAGGCATGCAGGGAGATCACGGTGCACTGGACAGAGGTTGAACCTCACTGGGCAGACTGTGAGGCTACTGGACATGACATGAAAAGTTGTTGGATATGATGGATAACACCCCAAGAAGCTGAAAAACACCATGAGGGGTGCCTGGATTTCACCGGTGGTTAAGGGGGAGAAACTTCTGAGCCATACAGGTATTTGGAGGTGAGCTTTGGGGGCTTTTTGGGGAGTAAATTCCGCAGCATCGGTTAGACCATGTTAGACTGAGATGACCTTGGCAACTGCATCAGAAATGCAAAATTCAGGTGTGAATTTAGCGAAACTGGGACCAGTATGGAAAAAATAATGTGCAGGGCAGTGTGATCAGCTGCGTAGTAACGTCACATGTGTGCACATGCGTGCGCGCATGCACACGCACTCCTAAGGACTCTCCGGGCTCAGCCTTGCTCCAGCCGTGGCTGGGGAGGGGGAACAGCAGCCACCTGCCTCGGTGGGGTTCCCTGTAGGAATAAAAACTAGGCAAGGCTAAAGTCCTGAGGATGGACATCCCTCAGTCATACTGTATTAACGGAAAGACAATTAATCTAGGTATATAAACTATTTCACACACCTCACATGGTTCTCTTACCTGCTTAAGAAATGATCCCCAAATCCTAATTCTACTTCTGCAAGTATGGCTGATTCTTTTCAGTCTGTTTATCTCTACGTCTGACAGCTGCCCGTTCCCCCCACAACCTCCTCTTCATGGAGTGGAGCCTGACCATGCAAGTCATGTTTCCAAACTCCAAGGTCCCTGTGCTCAGGCTGGGAACATCTTTGGTGCTGAATGGCACGATGCCATTCATGTTTAGTGTGTTGCGGAGGAATGTCTTGAAGGTGATTATGGAAACTGGGAAGCCAGTTGCTCATGACATTCCTTGGAGCCATTGCTGGAGGCATAGCGTATTCTCCTGAATCTATTAATGAAATCGAACACACCATGAATAGAGTAACCTGGTGAGGAGAATCACAGCCAATTTACAGGAGAAACGATTCATGCTGGTTTTGTAAGCTTTAATTAAACATCAAGCAAAATATCTAGGGACACGATGGGTTTTTCATTTCGTCATGGCTTGGAGGGGTTAATCTCAGATTTGTCTGCCAAGAGTGCTGCAGTTCAAACAAAAGCTCTGGACTTGTGGCAGGGACCAGTGCATGAAACGGTTATCCAGAGGGTGAGAATAGATAGGGAAATGTCTCTCTCTTCTTTAACCTGGTGTGAGTCCATGCATTTCACTGACCTGCAGTGATTTTATGTTATTTGTGTTCTGAAGATTGATCCAATTACCTCCACCACTAATGAACCTGCTCATATTTCTGACAGCTCTGTTAATACAGTTAGGATATATAAAATAATGCAGCCATGACTTCACATTGCATTTTCATTCTTAAACCATTGGTTTGGTAGTGCTTGGATATAATGAAGTTGAATTTAATATCCACCTACAGCAGGAAGAAACTTCATATTTTTATATCTATACAGCTGCAAGGATATGACATTTCCCCCATCTCCCTCTAATTCTGTTATTTTAACAGCCAAACAGGAAAGCCCTCTAGGACTAGTAATCCTATAAGCTTATGGTAGCAAAGTGCTACTTTTCATACCGCAGCTATACTATCCTCTCTTGATATTTTTATCCATTCAGTGGCTGAAGAATCTTGCTGCTTTGCCACACATTTTCTAAGAACCACCCCTGATTTCCAGCGGATCTGGGTCAATAGTAATCTGCTGGTATTACCCAAATGCTCTACGCAGCAGAGGACACGTAAGGTGTGAGTAGGTGAGGTAGGCGCGCTGACAGCAGATCACAGGTCTCCTTTTACACGGACTAATGGACTGGAGAAGTTACCACTGACATCAGTGAGAGAAGATGCTAAGAGCGTGGTTGTACCACCTTGTCTGAGACCATTGCTGTAAGCGATAGGCCGTGATTTTGGAACCTTGTGGTAAACTGCACAAAGCACCTTTAAAGTTTTAGTGCTGCAAAAATGATGTCCTTACTTTAAGAGAAGAGGAAGAGCCAAGGACAGAAATCACTTTCTTCTCCTGTCCCTTGTTTCTGTAGCTCATTAAGGTTCATAGGGATGTCTACGTAACAGTGTTTTTTCCAACCAATTTTATGATTATAACCTTAGAAATGGTTTTATCTTAGAATCATAGAATCATAAGATCATTTAAATAGAAAAGACTCTCAAGATCATCAAGTCCAACCATT
>NW_010233605.1:0-12629 GCF_000690775.1 Eurypyga helias
TCGGTCTTCTCGGCACCGAGCCGAGGGGTGTCTTGTGCTGCACCCCTCGGTGCTTTCACCGCTGAGGAACTCTCCCTCGAAGCCCCCGTGAGACGTGGGCGGGGCGGTGTTGTGCCCTTTTTTAGCAGAGGAAGCCGAAGGCCAACATGGGACACCTTGGGGTTTTCAGGTGTCTGATTTTTCTCATTGCTTTGCACGAAATACTGTGTTTGGATGTGGGAAGAAGCTATGGGGTCTCCATCCTTGGAGGTACTCAAAATCTGACTGGTCACGGAGCTGAGCGCTCTGCTTCACCTGGCCACGGTTGGAGTAAGAGGGTCTGCCGGGGTGCGTTCCCGCCTCAGCGACTCTGGGATTGCGAGAAATAACACGGTTTTGTTGCAAACAGAGGTCTTGCTGAGTTTGTGTGGAGCTGCTCAGTGCAACCGTCGGAGCAGCAGGAGGTGAGGGAACCTGAACGGGAGCGTGGGGTGCTCGTGGGGTGCTACAGACCGAGTACCTGGGGAGGCTGAAGCAGTTGAAAGTGCCGTAACATGGGCACTCTCCTTCCCCAAGATGGACCCCTGCCAGCTTCTTTCCTGCCCACTGATCCATCGGCTGTCCTCCCGGTGGTTTTGATCCCTTCCATTTCTCCCCTGCCCCATCCTGGCACCCATTTGCCAGTTTTCAGTTTCTCGGTCCTTGCATGGTCAGTTATCTCCCTGCCATTTCCCTCGGGCTGATACCCGACCGCTGCGTATCCATTGAGTGATGGTCAGCACGGGGACCCAAAAGGTACTCTGATGAAAGAGCACACTGCTTTTTCTAATGGGAAGGTTTCCCACATGCAGTGGAAACTTCTTCAACTCTCATGGATAAACCCTGTTGACATTTTAAGCAGAAGTGGGGGGAGGAGGCCTTCTGGTGGTTTTTTATTCCCCTACCCTTGTGCTTGGAAATGTCCCAGCTGACTTGGCTTAAAGCCTGAGGAAGACTTCAGCCTGGCTGCTAGACTGGAAACCTTGTCATAAGTGGTTAAAGTCTGTCAGTGTTATAAAGAGTGAAACTAGCTCCTCATCTTCTGTCTCTCCTTTTCCATTCTATTTATTTATTTATTTTTCTTGAAGAAAGAAAAGCACATTTGTACACTTTTGCTTCCTGCCAGAGTTCGGCACTGCCCGTACTCTCTGCTGTTGCCTCTACCCGTGACAGTGAAGCTTTGTTTCCATATTAATTTGGTCTTTTTCCTCTCCAACTCAATTGTTTTCTAAAACAAAGGATATATGTAGCAAATTAGCAGTAGAAGAGTCTAACCGATTTTAGCAGGACAGAGTCTCCTTCATTTACATCACAGCAAATTTAGGTTAGCCCTTAACTTCTGCAGAGTTACTCCAGATGGATTGTAGAAGAGAGTGGTTAAAGGAAGAATTTAACTTCTATCCAAAGTGGCTAAATGACTGAGTTGGTGGAATAGTTTTTTCTTAATTGTACTAGTTCAAGAAGTGAAGTTATTTATACACAGAAAAACTCAGAAGTCCATTTAGGATCATGTTCCACTTAATTTTGCAAAACCCTCCAACCCTAGATAGGTTGATTTATACTCCTTTTTAGCTGTTGGGGCTATGAGATGGTATTGGGATTAGCTCTTGCCATTGTCAAACAAGCCTGGGAAAGAGATGATAATCTTTGATGATAAAATGCTGTGTGATGGGTGCTCAGGTGCAGCTTGCTTCTCTTGCTGGCAGGCTTGGGGTGTTTCTTTGCTTCTTCACCTGACCTCCTTAGCCCCAGAAGCCCAGCAGGAGTGAGGAGATGCTGAGCGTGACAGGATTGAGGGTGTTAACCAGGTTGAATGCATCAGTCTGGGACGGTAAGGGTCCTTTTTTTTTTTTCTTCGCTTTCCCCGATCATGAGAGATGTGACTGAAATCAAGGTACGGTTGCGCTTTCCAGCAATCTCCCTCTCGTTCTGAGTACTGCTCACGTTTCTAAGAAAGATGTTTGTTTTACGGAACAGTGCATGTGTATGCGTGCGTACATGAATACGCACAGCTTTTGGCTGCAGCACTATCTGCAGTCCTACGCCTCTTTCTCAGTTTAAGTTGCTGTTGGCTACCACTGTGAATTTGCCTGAGCGAGGCATGCGGTGTCTAGCCTTGTGTTTATGCCGGATGATGGTGACAGATGGACTACACTTGGGTGGTGACTATGACTGGGTGTGTTAATGGATGAAAAGTGAGGTAGATGGGCCGCACAGATATTACTACAGATCATGTCTCTTGTCTGCAAGCATAAAAAAACCTTGTTTGGACAAAACAGAATTTTATGTTAGTCTAGAACATCGGGCTGCTGATGCATCCCCCCTGAACCTGTGCCTCCTGAACCGTGAAGACAAAATCTTTTCTGTGACTTTTCCTCCCACCAGCAAAGAGAGAGCTTTCCTCAGAAAATGAGCGCCTACTCTATTTTATTATTACTCTGCAAATAGTTTAACTCAGGAGTGTAAATAACAGACTTCAATGCAGATGGTATCAGATGTTGCTGAATATGTTAATAAAGAACAACACGAGCATTAGGAAGGAACTGGAAAGTTCAGAGATTTGACCTTGATCCAATCCAGCCTTGCAAAACTGATCTTTCTATGCAAATATTTAAATGGTTGTAATTAAACAGGTACGGAGGGTGCCCTGGCCAAGTTTTAAATTATACTTGGAAAAGACAAACTTAGGCTGTTACTCAGAAAACATTTCAAGAAATTTTTGCCTTTGCATTAATTTGGTAGAACAGTTGCAGCTTAGTGTTCTTCAGTGGAACTTAAAAGAAAAAGTGCTTGAAAATATTAAAAGATGCTATCAGACGTATGTTTTGAAATTCAGATGCAGAACTGAGAAAGACATTGTTTGTGTTTTGTCCTCTCTATAGGAACTGACCCGTGTGCCTTGTATGTCCTGAATGCCAGCCACCTTATGGTTGTTTTTTTTGGTTTAACTAATTGATTTAGGGTTAGATTGGGATGCTTTTGTCCTGATAATGTACAGTTTTGTGCCTTTCGTGTTCACAACCTCCGTTGCATACTCATCAGTACTGTGCTGTAAATCTTTATTGCCAGCCAGGTTAAAACTCAGGCGCTGGCGACTAGGTTTTGCTGGTGCAGTCAAGAGGCAATGTTCTTGCTGCTCAGCTCAGTAGAATATAGATGGGAAATAAGCGCATACTGTCCATATCAGTGAGAAGACTGCTCAACTGCTAGCTTTGCTACCCTCCATGCTGTTATTTAAAAAACTGTAAAAAGAAAGTGTCCAAATTATAATGCAAACAAAACTCATTCATTTGTCATTCTTCCTTTCAATTATGAAATTTAATCTGATTTTGAAGCTAAAAGAAATTTATACTTAGGCAACAATAAGTTAAATAACATTGAATCTCTCAGAGCTTTCAAAGAGAAAGCTGAGGAGGGCAAAATAAAATTGTTCTGAGTGTTAGTGAAGAGAGTTTTGATTGATGACTCACGTTCCTCCAGACAGCTTATTCCTCATGCTACTGGTTTCAGTGTAACAACAGTTATTCATCTTCCCCCATAAAGTACCTCTTGTGAAAGAGATTCTTCATCATCTTGTTTCCTAAGATATTTTTGTCATTTACCATAAAAGATTATATAAATTTCATGATTTTGAAGGTAGGCAAAATAGCACAGTTGTTTCCAATTGTAGACTGAGACAAAAGGATGAGATGTTTATATTTCATTAACAACTTGGGATCAACAGATCTCGTTTAAGCAGTATTCTTCTCCAGAACTTTGGAAAAAGAAACATCTCGGAGAGTCCTGCTGTTGCTCTCAGTGAACTGAAACAACTTAAAAATTGCTTCTTGCATCTTCCTTCGCTCTTTGTAGGCCAATTGACTAATCAAAACAAGTAATCTTAAACTCATAAGTAAAACAAATCAGCATCAATCAAAGAAACCATTCTTATACACAGGTGTAATTAGAAATACACCTTTACTGTGCACTCCCTAAAGCACAAGCTCAGGGGAATGAGATTAGTTCATATTCTAAATCCTGGAGGTCTGAAAGATCCCAAACTGTGGATATTTCACAAATGCTTTTCCTCCTGCCTCTTACAACCTGTTGCTAATAAATGCAAGCTTGACTAAGGAAAAAGTGCTGATATTCACTCTCCAGCATGTGTGTAGGTGCTTTACATACGGGCTCCCTTAAGTGGAAATGGTGGAGATGGAGACACACCTGCTTGTCACCCCCCTCCCCTTCCACAGCAGCCAGAATGGCAGTGCTATCTGTGCCAGATAAGATGGTCCCACCTGCAGCTGACCCTCATCTGCCCCTCTTCATGGCTGAATTGAAGTGAGTTTTCCTCAGGGGACCTGCTTAACTGTTGCAGGTCAGTGCAGACAAAGCTATACGCTCTGCTCTGGATTTTATCAACCAGGAAAATGCAAAGCAAAGGGTTTTCTCCCAGTGAAATGCCTCAGACTACTGAATGTACATGCTGTCAATAATCTCTATAAAAATAAACTGCTTGGAGTAAGGACGACCAGAGCAGGAGAGCATGGTAAGCCTTCCAGTGGCCACACTTGTTAATACCTTCACCAGAGTTGTTCCCTGTCTCCAATTCAACTAAGATGACTAATTATGATTCACCGTCATATTACATCAGGTGTTAAAGTAGGAGGATACGGCATGTGGTCTTGATTTGACTCCGACTACTGGTATTACCAAAACCTGTAAAGTTAAACCATTTTAATAAGGGAAGTGAAAACCATTCTTCCACCCTCCAAAGTCACAGCTGCAGAGCTATTTTGAACGGTGTATTTACAAATCCCATTTTGCATAGTCCAGGCAACAAGCCCAAGCAGCAACCACAGCCAAGAGCACTCCTCCTGTTTTGTAAAACCAAATCCAAGGTGAGTTCACTGAGACAGAAAAATCTAACCTAGATGGAGAAGTAATAATCATAACAGCACTAACCCTGACGGAGCTTGACCTGGGACATTCACTGAAGCACAAAGAGCTCTGAGAAATGTCTGAGCCCAACTGCGCCCAACCTGAAGTGAGTCTCCGAGTTAAGATCTTCTGAGGGTGGAAATCACTTAATGCCTCCTCAAGAAGAAAGCGACTGGCATCCTTCCTGGAGAGACTTATTCTGTCTTCAGAAAACAACTCCCAGAATATCAGAAGGTGGCACCCGAGGATTAAGTGGGATCAAGAGCGGCCTGAATGGATTGAGCATGGATTGCGTATCACTTTGCTGTCTCTTGGGGACGGGTTAGTCTAGGAAAATAATGATGAAGTAAGTCATTTGTTCTGACTGAGCTGGCCAAGCCACTTTATTTCTTTCATCCCCTGCTCTTTATTAATTTATTGGATAATTAAGTAGTACGGTGAGACATAGCAAGAGAAATCCTGCTGTGCAAAGTGGAAAGGATCAAGCGTGACTCCCAGGAGGTCTCTTGTGAACCTTCAGAAAACCAGGATCATGGTAGACTAAAAAAAGTGCCTGTCCTGCAAACCAGACTTCTTAACTTGTTCAGCAGAAACATTTATAACCTCAAGATACAGCCTTGTAGAATATAAATGAGTCTAGGAGAGACCTGAAACAGGATGGAAATGTATTCCTACCTGGATTCTCAGAGTACAACCTGCCCTTCACACTATGGCACCCGGCTTAGAAGCTGCAGACGTGTGTCTCAGCCATGTCCCCTGCTGTTACATGTAACGCTCCTGGCCTGAGAAGTATAAGAGAGGATCACAGAATCATAGAATCACAGAACGGTTTGGGTTGGAAGGGACCTTAAAGACCATCTAGTTCCAACCCCCTGCCATGGGCAGGGACACCTTCCACTAGACCAGGTTGCTCAAAGCCTCATCCAGCCTGGCCTTGAACACTTCCAGGGGTGGGGCATCCACAGCTTCTCTGGGCAACCTGTTCCCGTGCCTCACCCCCCTCTCCGGGAAGAATTTCTTCCTGATATCTAATCTAAACCTCCCCACTTTCAATTTAAACCCATTACCCCTTGTCCTGTCACTACAGGCCCTTGTAAAAAGTCGCCCCCAGCTTCCTTGTAGCCCCTTCAGGTACTGGAAGGCTGCAATAAGGTCTCCCTGGAGCCTTCTCTTCTCCAGGCTGAACAAGCCCAATTCTTGCAGCCTTTCATCATAGCAGAGGTGCTCCAGCCCTCTGATCATCTTCGTGGCCTCCTCTGGACTCGCTCCAAGTGGTCAATATGAGATGCAATCTCAGCTGGGTTTAGGTCAAACTTCTTTATTTGTGGGCTTACTCTATGTTTATAAATAATTTTTGAGCAGCTGCAGGTTTTTTAAGGCTGATTGTTTGGGGCACTACCATATTTGGATGGCTAACCTGCCTGAGCTTTAAAAAGCCTTATTTTCAGGCACGTGTTCAAGTGTTCAAGTTTTGACAACAACACCTATTTTAGGTGTCTTCCTAAAATGCAGGCCTCCAGCTCACTTTGGAAGATCTTGCTGTGATTAGTGCCCTGGCCCAGGCAGCCACTAGAAAGTCACATATAGTTACTAACAGGCACTAAATTAGGTGCCCAGAGTCAGTCATGTCTTAAGAATCAGAGCAGCCTGAACCTGGATAATCTCAGTGTTGTTCAGTCACAGGACTGGGGACAGTGGCCATAAACTGGAAAACAGAAGGTTCAGCCTGAACATGAGGAAACCCTTCTTCCCTGTGAGGGTGACAGAGCACTGAACAGGCTGCCCAGAGACCTGGTAGAGTCTCCTTCTCTGGAGACTTTCAAAAGCTGCCTGGACTTGTTCCTGTGTGATCTACTCCAGGTGATCCTGCTCTGGCAGGGGGTTGGACTGGATGATCTCTAGAGGTCCCTTCCAACCCCT
Organism: Eurypyga helias; assembly: GCF_000690775.1. Lineage (NCBI taxonomy): Eukaryota > Metazoa > Chordata > Aves > Eurypygiformes > Eurypygidae > Eurypyga > Eurypyga helias. The sequence goes on from NW_010233605.1 coordinate 6,859, forward strand.
TTCACTCTGTGAACCTATGAATATTGTCAGGGTTCTTTGTCACACGTGCAATAAGACTGGAGCCACTGCACACAGGGCAGGGTTCACTGCAGATGTGTAGATTGGATGGCTATCACACAGGTAGGCATGGTGTGTCCAGAATTGTACTTGCTGTGGGGATCACCGTTCAGGCCGTGGCATAACTTGGCGCAGTTAGCCCAGGCAGCACTGCCATCTACACACTACATGTGCAAAAATACAGGCATACTCAAGAAACACATGAAGAAGCCACCCATTCAGAGGTTTGGCCATGATGTAATCAACGCAGATGTTACATGGCTCTGTTATGTCCCCCTGGGAACAGAGTGGAAACCGTCCCATTCCAAGTGATACTGATGTGTTATGATAATATAACAGAGGAAAAGAATAACACTGCAAATGCTAAATAAATCATAAGAGATGGTTGAAACAGTCATCCAATGAATGGAGAAGGCTTAGTTCCATACAAATAATGGATGGATTCTATTGTATTGAAAGAGCTGGCAAGCATGTAAGAGGGAGTGGTGTCACGGTAGCAGAGTTTTGTTAAGAAAGGAGAGATGCCCAAAGGCAAGAGTTTTGTCCTAACAGCGGGAAAAAGTACGTCCAGGTGGAGCAGGAACACACACGACTGATATGATACAGTACTTCCCGTCAGCTGTTGGAGCTGCAGCATGCACCTGAAATGTGGCTGTTGGCATTAAGGGGTAGCTGGAGGCTGTTTGATAGAGAAGGTGCCATGGCTGGCTGCTGCACAGCACCTTACTTGAGTCAGTGGGGTTTACTGGTTTGTGGTGAAAGTTTGAGGGTGCCTGAGACTGAGTAGAGGCAGAAGACGTTTGGCACTGCAAAGTTGAGAGCTGCTGTACCGCAGCGAGCAGATCGAGAAAGCAGACTTTCCCCTGGGGCCCTATGTCCCCACTGAGTGAGTGGCATCATGGTTTAGGTCAGTGGGTGCTGAATGCCTCTACACCATGATCCTGGCCCCTCTCAGGGCTAGGGGTGAGCTGTGCATCCCCACTCTGCAGGTGAAAGTGAGGCCAGACCCTCCAGGATAATGGTCAGTAATGCGTTGACTATTGAAACATACGCATCCTGCTGAGAGCCTTTGACACCTGCACAGACATTCCTTCCTGGGTGAAGGAATTTAAGTCCCCTACATCTTAAGTGGATGTGGTCCTTCCAGGATCAAGTGGTAAAGGTGGTAGTTCCTACCATTTCCCTGTTTAATTAGCACAGCACAGAGTGTCACAGAATCAGAAGTGTTAGTTGAAAGAGTTAGCTCATAGAATCATAGAAACGGTTAGGTTGGAAGACCCTTAAGATCATTAATTCCAACCATTAACCTAACAACCACCACCACTAAACCATGTAATCAAACCTCCTGTCTCGGCATGGTCCAGCCTCCCAGGTCTGGCATGGTTTGAACATGCTTTGCTGTCTGAGCTCCTCCGGAGCACACATTCCCAATAGTCTTGGGTAAGAAAGGTGTGCTTGGGCGTCACCTGTCAGCAAAGGCAGGAATACAACTGGACAGCTTCAAACGTCTCGTCATCCTGTACAAGTCAGGCTGGTTTGTTTTTCTGACTTGTTTTCCTGAATCTACGCTACCCCTTGGTCACCAGGTGGGAGGTTTGGCTGGCCCATGGACAGCAGTAGTTGGACATAAGTACTAATGAAGATGTGCAGAGGATACTGGGTTGGTGATTTATGACGACAGCAGTAAAAAGGGAAGATTAAAAAGGATGTTTGAGTATGGTTCTTGGCTGGAACCAGGTTACCAGGAGGAAGATTTCCTGTACTGCTGCAGCAAAAAGGAAGTGGGGAGACCCTGAGGTGTCTAAGCATCATCTGGAAGATGTAAAAGAACAGGTAACAATGTGCTTTGTGCTGGTTCCTGCAAAGTGTGAGACGAAGCCAAGTACCCTGATGGCTACCTCTCCTGTGATGTAGACTTTCTGAGATTACTGCCTAAGCCCAGCCTGCATTTGCTGCGTCTGGAGGTAATAGGAGCAGTAGGGCATTTAAAGTATCAGGATGAGCGCTAATTGGCCCCGAGATTTAAAAAATAATTCCTTGGATTTTTCTTTCATGATTGCTTGTCTTTACCATCAAACTCCCAAGCTGCAATAAGGCTTTGCCTCCAATATTGCAGTAATGCTTTGGATCCAATTTAAGGAGGCAATTTGCTGCCTTTCATCTGGTGAAATCTCTCGTGAGCCCGCAGCTGGATGTCTCAGGACAGTCACACCCATGACCATGTTTCTTAGGAACAGGTCAGGACACACTGCTTCTTGGAGACAGCTGCTAATTTGCAATGATCATAGGCATCTTGCCGTGGACCAACAGGGAATTATAATAAATTAATAGATTAATAATAGTCTGTATTCTACTGCCACTGCATGCAGTAATTGTTACTATGAGGCAACAAGTCCCTTGAAACTGGTGGAAGTGGACTGTGATTTTAAAGCTCACCGACACAGCCACACAGTGAACGTGTACATATGGAGAAGTTTAACGCTGCAAGAGTTTAATGAGGCTACCGGTTAGAAATTAGGTATGTGAATCACAGCCTTGTTTTTCAGAGGCTAGAGTATGAGTTTGCATTTATAGTACTAAGAGGAATAACCTACACAGAAATTTTGCTTCCATTATATTTGTTCAGAAAATGAGCAAATCTCGCAGCTTCTGAATAACGTTTCTGTTGATATTATCTTCTCTGCTTAACTCCCGTATCAGACTGTTAACCCTTGAAATCAAGTTTTTACAAGTGTTTTGTTGCAGTAGGAAATTGAAAGAAGAAACAAATAGCCTATGAAGAAGCCATAATGGTGTAATTTTGAAAGCTTTAGTTGTAATTCAGACTATTAATATATGAAGGAAACAAGCATTATTGCTACTTGATTTCTATTCACTGGTAAAAAAATTGATATGACCACACAATTGCTTGATAGCATGAATACTTGAGTCATTGTAAATTCTGTTGTAAAATGTCAACAATTAATTCTCTGCAGGAATCTGCAACTTTGGCATTACATTTATCAACGTCAGTGTCATAAAATGCATTACAGCATCTTAGCTTTAGAAAAATAAGTGCTAAATTTATGTTTGCTACAAAAATCTCAGAGTTTAAAGCTAAGTTTTATTTGTGTTTGCTTACTATATCAGCTCTAATTTTAAAAAGTGAATAGAAGAATATCTGTATTCATTGCCCTAGAACAGTGCTATTTAGGGAAGTTGTACTCAAAAGGCATCAGCTTACATTTAAAAATGAAATACTAAGCTAAGAGGAAATATACAAAGTTGAAGTTGCAACTCTGAGTAAGATTATTCTCAAAATTAATGTGCAGTTAGCCAGTTGATGAGGATGTGCAAGACCTTTGAAGGCTGGTGTCCCGCCAAATAGATGGCAGCATTCATCTCACCTGAAAGCAAGAATTACCTACATGTAGAACATGGATTTGTGGTCTAAGCTGGCTTCTCTTCCTTGCTGTTATAATGTGAAGAACTATCCCTTCATTTGTTTTTAATTTTTGCCTTTCCACCTAGAAGAGCCTTTGGTTTGTGACCAAAAAACCCCTGGTCTTAAGAGCTTACAAGCCAATTTGAGTTATTCCCAATTTCTGCTGGCCTTGTGGGAAGCTAGCGAATGTTGTTGAGTTCACATCTGCCTAACCGTGTGCACTTGACTTTATAACAAAGTGCTTTTTTCCGGTTACCCTCTCTGCCACCACATTTCTGAGCTTCTGCAGCTGTTTGGTGCTCGGTTCATGTGGAGTTTGTTCACATGGCTCTTGTCAGTGCAAAGGTTTGCAACAAACCAGTCCACGGAGAGGTGTTGAAACTCCACCCGATGATCCCCCATTATGCTGTTTTATTGATTACTTTCATCCCATAAAATATTTATTCACCTGAAAGTGGAAATGTAGTTAAAAAACTTCTTATAAGGACACATCAGGACTTCATAATTTGCTTTTTCTTGAGAAGATTCATGCCATGATGTTTCCTCCACGTGTACTTTTTTCTGGCATGGAATCGCTTTCTCAGCCAGAAGGAGTCTTAGAGTGGAGGTTAGAGTCTCTTACCTTCCTCAGATAGGTATGGCTTTGCAGGACGGGCTTCTAGTACACCAGGGTTTTTTCCATATCAGTACCCCTGCTTCTTTCCCTCTCTTTCTGAAATGTCCAAATAAACCAAAAATTTAGCTAAGCACCAACTGGGTGTCACAGCTTTTTGACAACATCTACCGCGTCTTTTTACTGCAGCGTTGTAACTGTCGCGCCGACTGCCAATGAGCCCATCACGTGAGCCCGTAACATCAAGGCACCCTGGGGTACTGCACCCCCAGCAATGAGGTCCTTAGGGACTCACTCTGAAATTAAAGTCATTTTCAATATGGAGCCGTTTTATTGTGTGGGTTCATCTGCACATAAACTTTACATTGGATTCTGAACAGCATATAAAGGCCTGCAAGAGATAAATTAGACTAAGTATAGCACTCACCATTAATCAGCCTACCAAACGAGCATGGGCGCGAGAGAATGAACACAGCTGCCCCTTCATTTATCTTGCTGTCAGAAGGTAACTCTCCTACAGAGAGAGGCTCAGAAGTGGTGGCTTAGGGTCTTTTGTGTCTCCCAGCTTGCAGATAATATATATGCTCATAAATAATAAATACATATCTATGTTATGTGCATATGTGTTTGTATGTACATAAATATACAATATATAAGCACAGTTTTATAATGGTGTGCGTATAGGGATGTATGCATTCTCAATAGTCCTAAACTGTAGTTTTGAGCTGAAAAGTGAGAGATATGCCTGTTTCTTTCAAAGGAAAAATGTTTACTACTTATTTCTCTTCAGTCTTGAGTATTCTGACTCAATAACAGAAATCTTGGCTGCAGTCTTACTGTAGGGTTATCTTCTGTGATAACTTCTGTGATCAATAACCCCCAGTGAAGATGTGATATAGGTGTAGCTGATATGGTAGTTCAGAAAGTCTTAGCTTTCATTTCAGAGCGGATATGTGATGCTGGAAGGTAATAAAACCTATCTTCTCATTTGTTTTGGGGAAAAAAACAGGTAGGCGAAGCACAAGTTACTAGAATTCTCCAAGTATTTTTGTATAGTAACTTCTTCGTGTCAAAGGATATTTTGAAGACAAGCTAGCCAATAGCTATGCAGATACTAAGTTTATAGGGTGACAGACTGCAGTGGCTGATCTTCCTTAGTCTGACCTTTTGCATGAAAGCAATAAATCAGCTAGCCTTCCATGTCTCTTGTATTGTCCCGAGCTCTTGGGAAAAGGATGATTGAATAGGAAGAATTAATGCTGCTGTATAGAATTTAGCATAATGGATAGATCATTAACCTTTTAAGTCTGGTATCCTGGCTTCTGCACTGGCCTACCATGGCTGCTTCAAGAAAGCAAAAATCTTCATACATAGCAAGGATGGTTTGTACAGGCAAGGGGAAAGATTTCCTGGACTGGAGTCATGAGAACGGGTTGTCTGTGTCCGAGTGGGGGTGGGGGCTGCAGCCACAGTGGGACAGCAGTATAGGGTACGCAGGCCTCAGGAACATAGTCAGGGGCATGACACATGTACATGCCCAGTGCAGTGGCTTACTCCACACTGCACGACCAGAGCTATGCACCCACTGTGACACAGGGTTATGCTTTCCCATGGCGACATCTACACCTAGTGTAGATTGGACACTTGTGAGTGTCCAATTGCTTCGCCAATTGGACA